>NC_053431.1:59051472-59086167 GCF_007990345.1 Gossypium hirsutum
TGATTTGACATCAAGTGTAATCCTTGGCATGTTTAATCAATTTTACGAATAAAACTGAGTCACATGTCTAATATATTCTAGTTGCTTTAATGGCATGGATATTGTATTGCCACAATTTTATTTAGAAATGGTTTTTAATAGTGTTTAGTTAATGTTTTAGTAAAGTAAAATAATTTAATATATCATTAATGAAGCTTTTATTTACAGCAAAGGAATTTAAAAATAATTTTCACATGCATGCATTAAAATATGCTTCTTTTAAAAATGAATAAATCAATAAAACAAATAATAATTCATATATAAATAGATATATTTATTTATTAGTATAAAAATAATAAATTACTAAAAGATATAAAAATATTGATATATGTTTCCAATTAAAATTAAATAAAAATATTATTTTATTGTTCAGAAGTGGACCTACCAAGTAGCAACTAGGTTCCAAAAATCTATCTATCTATAAATATATAAAACTAGGTCCCAATAAAAAGTTTGGTTTAGTCACGTGGCTCAGCCTTGTGCACAGGTGCGGAATTCTGGTGGGCGGGCGGGTAGAGGAGCAAGTTAACATGAAGACCTTGTTTCTCCCTTCCTGATTCCCTCTCTTTACACTTCTCCTCCTTTCAATCTTTAATTCATGTCACGTAACAATGGGGTCCTTAATAGTTGCATAAATTTGACTTCTCCTCTTTATATCTCCAGTGGGTGAAAGTCGAAAGTGATTGAGAAAGGTTGTTTCTTTCCTCAATCAATGGCATGGACCCGCTTCTGTCTCCCAGTGTACTCTTCACTCTAATCACTATTAGGTAACGCCAACTGTTATTTCTCCTTGTTTTCATAGATCCAATCACTTCCCAATCATAACCCTATGGTTGGTTTTATCTCCTCTTTTATATTCACCTCCTTGTTCCAGGACAGTTTCTAACAGCCAGACAAGTTCTTAGCCTGAATCTTACATATGAAACACACTGGATCTTAATTAATTTGTTTCTTTTGGAGTTACATACATTTATATGTTTTACCAATGGCTGGCATGCTTCCTGGTGTTGAATGTGCAAGAAGAAGACGGTTCCATCAAAGCGGAGGGTCATCTGATTCGTCAAGTGTGGCAGTGATTGGTTTAACAAGGAAGTCCTCTTTTTGTTTGTATACAAGCAACAACGAAACTCATCACAGCTCTGTTTCTTCACAGGTAATTCTTTAAATTTCAAGATTATATATACAGTAATTCCGGTTCCAAAATTCAAACGAGGAAATTATGTTTGGGACTAACTTGGGTTTTATTTGGGGAAAAAAGCAAAGGAGCATATTAACTCAGACTTATCAAGACGATAAGCTTGGAGGAGTAGCAAGAGAAGCTAAGGAAAGATTAGATGAAAGGCTGAGATCACAAAGAAAGTCAGAACCAAAAAGGTATTTGCTAATATGAACCCTAAATGCTCTTAGTTTTCACATTAATTAGTACCCCTGCTTTGGTATTTGCAATCAATCACTTCAGGCACAGTAACAAAGAAGGTATGAAGTGTGTGGATGGGAAATCTTTGGTTCAAGGAGAGTTGCGTACTGAGGTATTTGGATCAAAGAAGAGTGCTTCGAAGAGGTTCAGTTGGGCAAAGCTGAATTGGAAGGCGTCGGACCAGGATGAGTGCGCAATCTGCTTGGAGAGGTTCAAAGTTGATGAGAGCCTGGTTCATCCCCCGTGCGCACATCGGTTTCATTCGAGGTGCCTAGTCCCATGGCTAGAGAATCATGCTCACTGCCCATGTTGTAGAATGGGAATACTATCTTGAAGAACCATCGCATCGTATCAATTTTCTTGGTTTTAGTAAAATTCCATAGAACTAGAGTTTTTGTTGGAAGGTTGGTATGCCTAAGTTGCAATGGCAATGACATGGCATGTGATGAATACCCATTTATCAAGATGTTGTATTATCATACGCGTGAAAAAAGAAATTAGGACAAAACTATATATATCAGAATATTCATACATTATCTTGTGTCTAAAAACTCATCATCATTGGATAAAATAAAGACAACACTTATAGATATATATTAATAATTTTATTCAAACATAATTAAATTGTAATTTTAATTATTAATTTTTTATTTCATTTTTAGTTTAAAACCAATAATTTAATATTTAGAATTTGTATCTAGTTAAGTTTTATATCGATTATCAGTTTACGTTTAAATAAATGCATTAATATTTATTTCTATGTTCTCCATTATTTTTTTGTTTCACTAATAATGACATGAGATATTATATTATTATTCACTAATAATATATGAAACTCAAGCATTTACAATGCGCCAAATATAAGTTGAATTTATTATTTCTTTATTTTTGGTTATGGCTTCAAAATTTCACACAGTTGATCCAATTAGCGACTTTTTATTTGTTCCCCTAGATACTAAGCTAGAAGTTTAAACCTTGCATAAGCACACCCATACGCACACCCATGAGAAATAAAAAGAAGAAAAAAATATAAAAATTTAATTCATTGGTTATTGATTAAACGATTAGTTAACTCATAAAAGATATTAACTTTAATTAGTAATTCTACCATACATGTATGCACATAGAAATCACGCATTCAGAACACATGTGATTTTAAAAATAACATCTAATTGACAATTGAACATGTGGTTTGAAACTAATATTAATATAAATGATATAAGTATCTTATAATAATATAACTTATTTAAAATATGTAAGGTTATTTTAGAAATTTCCTTGACATAGTTGGTAGTGTAACACCGCCTTGACGTTCGATACAAACGAGAGATGCCACTGGAGCATACTTATAAAAAAATTGAAATTATTCAAGATTTCAAACTTTAATTTTATTTTATTTTTATAAATTTGCTTAATCAAGTTTAGAATAACTTAGAGACTTTGGAGACAATTTAA
Organism: Gossypium hirsutum; assembly: GCF_007990345.1. NCBI lineage: Eukaryota > Viridiplantae > Streptophyta > Magnoliopsida > Malvales > Malvaceae > Gossypium > Gossypium hirsutum. Next base: position 59,054,384 of record NC_053431.1, read on the forward strand.
AATCATTTAGACGTGATTCGAGGGTGATCAAAAGTGCCCAAGACCCAAAATAAGTCCCCAAGAGTCAAAATGGCTTGAAGTACTGCAATGAGCTAAGTTAGGTACTATGGTATAGGTACCTCTAGGGAGATGTATTGAAACAACCAATACTTTAACAACTCAAAAGTTTCCAATAAGAAAGTATTGTTCTAGGATTAAAAAAATTGAAATCTTAAGAAATTTTTAAAATAGAGACCAACGAAGAATTCTGACCAGAGAAAATTGATATTGGAAATAGAATTTGCTGAAAGAATTGTAGATGTGAAATTGTGCCAAAAAGGACTAAATTATAAATTTTAAAAAGCTATAGGATTAAAGTGTAATTTTATCCAAAATGAGAAATGTGAATTATTATTTAATTGGTATAATAATAAGTAAAAACATGTATTGCATGATGAAAATCAGTTTTAGGACCAAATTGAAAAGATTGAAAAATGTAGAGACTAAATCGTATCCTTTTTAGCCAAGAAGAGGGTAAAAGTGTAAATTTTTCCATCCAAGAAATATTACTAAGTGTTAAATGTGAATTATGAGTTTTGGATTTGATAGGTACTTATTGTTGTAAATAAATAGTGCAAAGAGGCAAAAAAAAAAGGGACAAAATGGTAAATTTACCATGAAAAGACACTTTGGTCATTTATCAAAAATTTATTATTAGAAATATTATTTTGATGAGATATTTGGTATGTAGAATTAATTATGAGCCATTGGATTGGATTAAAAGGAAGATGGAATGTGAACCACATAATTTTTAAAAGGGTGTTTGACTTTGACTTGAAATGTTTTTCAAGGGAAATAAAAGAGGAAAAAGATGACAAATTGTCATATTTATCCCTCATATTAGACATCCCTCTCCCTAAGGAAGGGGAGAACTTTCCCTTTCCATTTTTTTGATTCTAACCTAATTTCCAACCCCTAAACTTTGATTTCATGTTAAGAACAAGTAGGAAAACATTTTCTATGTAACACCCTATATCTACCCCTTTCGTCGGATCCGAGTACAGAGTGTCACAAATCAAAACCAACTGGACTAATGAAACCATTTGAATCCAAACACTTTAGTTTGGTAGATTGTAACAACTCAAAAGTTAGCGGTGTCGAAAAGTGCAGTTACAGGACCCCATTTTACAAGTGAATTGAATTTTAGACAGGTAATTTTATCGAATTAGTGTTTACTTAGGGTACATGGATTAAATTGTAAAAGTGTTAAAAGTTCAATTCTTAAGGAATCTTTAATTAGAATAAGACTAAGGGATTTATGAAGCAATTTAACCACTATAAGATTAATAGTGGATGGTCGCTTACATTATTATTAAAAGAAAATGTGAAAAACTTATAATAAATAAAATATGAATAAACAAATTTAGTGGACAAAGAAACATTTATTTCATCTTTTATTCATGCAAAAATTGAACCAATTGGCGGCAACGAAGCCTCCAGGATAGATGTAGATTTGCACACAGAGAGCCAACCAGAAAATGCTGAAAACAACGTCCGGCCATAAGGGCTTTAAGGTTTGAACCTTCAATTGGTTAGTTCAATTTAGTCATTTTCTTGTAATTTTTATATTTTCGGAATCTCGAGAGCTTAATCTAGTTGACTTGTTTGTTATTTTTCAGAACTATTAAAGATTTAGGAGGATGTCATTGATTAATCCTAGAAGTTTTAAGTGTTAATTTAATAGATTTTGAGTAAATTTATAGTTTTGTTCAATAAGGACTTAGATCAATAAATTTTGACATAGGTGGTGAAAATGAGAAATAGGAAGTATAATAAAGACTAGAGTGAAATTCGCAAGAAAAATTGATGTTAGAATTGAAAATTATATAAGTCTCGATTTTAGGGACTAAATTGAATAAAATGCAAAAGTTGTTTGAATTAGCAACTGAATATGAAATTGTTTGTGTATTGATAATTTTGCATGCTTGCCTTAATCCAAATCAACCTATATTTCTCAAAAAAGAAATGAAAAGACAAATTCGTTGACGAATAGCTCAAAGCTTACGGTTTGTGTTTCTATATCTGAAGTATCTAAATTGTTGCATTTATGAATTGCATTGTATGGTAAGATCATAAGGTGGGTTATACTTGATTCAATGAGTTGAAATGAATTGATATGAGTTGGTTGTTCATGATAAGGACTGAATTGAATAGATAAAAAAATATTAAATATTATTTGAAATGTGGAATTGTACAAATGTTGTGATGAGTTATCCTGTTGTGTAACAACCCGGTTTTTAGCTAAATCGAAACAGTAGTTTCAGGACCACAAATTCAAGGTCGTAAAATTATTTTAATATTATTTTTGGTGTTTACAGCATGTGAATGTATATGTGTGAAAATTTCATGAGCTAATTTTATCGTTTAATAGCTCAATTCAAGAAAAAGGACTTAATCGCATAAAATGCAAAAGTTGCATTCTTTATAATAAAGGTGCTTAATTGTCATGGCTTATTACATGAAAGGTCCTTATGTTGTAATTAGACCTTTGATAGTGGAATTTGACATAAATGAGCATTAATATGATGTTTTTAAATGGTTTATAATAAGGTTAAAATAGTAAATTGATTACTAAGTTTTATTAATCAAAACAAAAGCCAAATTAAGCTTCATTTTCATTCATCTTTGGCCCAATATAGTGGAAGAAGAAAACATAAAATTCATTCTAGGGTTTGGCAACTTATAAGCCTGATTAAGGTATGGTTTTGACTCGGTTTTTGATGATTTCTAGGTTTTTGAAGATTTCTACATTTTTGTGATCGTTGCTTCGTGTTCTAGCTAGCCCGTACTTCAATTTTTGAAAGTGTTGATGATTTTGAAAGTTTCCATTGATGAATGCATAAGTTCTTGAATGTTTGATGGTGGAAAATGAGTATTTGTTGATAGATTATCATGTTTTGAAAAGTGATTTTTAGTAAAATTTCATAAAAAGGGACTAATTTGTGAAAAGTGTAAAATATGGGGTTAAATGTGTGAACTATTGATAAATATAGGCTGTCATGGAGCTATAGAAATTTGGCTAGCATGAAATTTGAAAGAAATTGTGTAATTTGTGATTTTGTGAAATAAGGACTAAATTCAATAAATGTGAATCTTTAGGGCTAAAGTGAAAAAATGCCCAAATATGTGTTTGTTGATTAAATTGAATAAATATATGATTGAATAAGTTAATTTTGAATACATCTAGATCAAGAAATGAGGAATTCAGATATAGATCGTGGGAAAACCAAAGTTATCGACTAAACAATTCAATTCGCCGTTTTAGTATCCGAGGTAAGTTCGTAAGTGATAAACGTTGTTACAATTATGTTTTTAATGCTTTAATACTGCATAAATTGTATAAATGCGACTACAATTGAGAATGACAACAAAGCAACTATGTTTGGCACCTACTGTGTGTTTTGAGATAGTTTCGGCTATATAAAGCACTTAGTGTGTGAATTAGAATAGCTTCAGCTATATATGGCACTAAGTGTGCGATATTGAGTGAGTTTTGGTTTAATGTGATGGCACTAAGTGTGCATTGTCAATATGGCTTCGGCTAATCATTTATGCACTAAGTGTGTGAGTTCTTTGAGTATTGAAAGATTTCCAGAAGGTTTAATGCATTGAACAATGAGGTGAAAATGAAATAAATAAATACGGAAAAGTATAGGTACGTACGAAACCTATGTGGTAGTTGATACTAAGTGTATGAAGCTTGATGGATTTATGTATTTATGATAAATGGTCATGGATTAGAATTGAATGATGATATGAGACTTACTAAATGTTTATTAATTGATGATTTGTATATTATCAACTATTGAGTATATTTGTTATGAACTTACTAAGCTATGAAGTTTATAGAGTATCAAAGCTAGCTCAGACATCGGGGTCATCGGGAACCATCATCACACTATCGATCAACTCGTTGGTACTTCTTTAGCTTTGTATATATGGTATATGGCATGTATAGGCTAGTGTCATTTTCATATGTTTTGAATTATGATTTAAGCCATGAGATTTGGCCTACTTTTGGCTTGAAAATGTTGGTATGTATTTGGTCATTTAAGTTGGCCTAAGTATTATGCATAATGCCTTATATATATTGGCAAGTTTTGGGTAGGATAGCCTTAGTTTTTTATATAGTTGAAATGGTTGATGATTGATGGTATGAGATGTGTGTGAATTGGTATGTTTTGGTTGCCTATAAGTGTATGGAAATGGCTTCAAATTAGTTGCTATGTGTGCATGAGTGAAGGGTGGCAAATTGGCTTTTCAAATGGTCTATTTTTCTCCACATGGGCAGAGACACGGGCGTGTGTCTCAGCCGTGTGTGACACACAGCTATGGTCGTGTGTCCCCTGGGGTACCCTTTCGAATTAAGGTAGTATACCCTACAGTTTTGACACGGGCTAGACATAAGGGCGTGTCTATTGACCGTGTGTGGCACATGGGTTGGCACATGGTCATATGGTTGGCTGTGTAATCCAAGTCAATAACCTCCCTAGTTTTCCCACGGTTATGGCACACGAGCATGTCTTCGGCCATGTGGTGCAAGTCAGTATGTATGCCCTATTGTCAAATGGCCTGTGACATGGGCCTGTGACATGGGCCTGCTCACACGGGTGTGTGACCTTTAACTGTTAAAAATTTTTCTAAGTTTCTCAAAGTTTGTAAATGTTATCAGTTTAGTCACTAACCACTTCTAAGCATGGTTTAAGGTCACGTAGAACCTTATAAAGGACATTGTGATTGTTTTGAATGCATATTGATTATGAAGGTATAAATGTATGTTAATGAGGTTTGTTATTCGGTAGTGCCTCGTAACCCTATTCCAGCTTCGGATACGGGTTAGGGGTGTTACATTTGATTGGTATCAGAGCTACGGTTTAGTCGATTCTAGGACTAACGTAGTGTGTGGGAGTCTAGCTATACATGCCATATACGTAAACTGCGATAGTGTGATGATTCCTGATAGTTAAAATGTGTTTTTATATAGCAAATGGATCTCGTTCGAGCCATAGCTGACAATGTGGAAAGTAATGTGCCCGCTCCCACTCAAAGGGCAACTCCAGCCAATTCTAGGTTGATTTCTAGTAGCCAAGGAGGATAGGCTAAGCAAGCCTTCTTCCAAATGATGAGTGAGTGTTTCACAGAGTTCGTTCGAATGAATTGGCTACTCAACAACCTCTACCCCTTCCTATTCCTCAACAAGTCCCAGTAATGCCATAAGTAATAGATCTGATTCGATTGAGTAAGCCACCTATTGATAAGATTTGTAAACACGGGGCTGAAGAGTTTCAGGCTATAGTAGATGATGATGCTGAGAGAGCTGAGTTCTGGCTCGAGAACACGATCAGAGTATTTGATGAATTGTCATGTACTTCGGAAGAATGTATCAAATGCGTAGTATCTTTGCTTAGAGATAATGCATATCATTGATGGAAAATGTTGACATCGGTGGTTCCTAGGAAACGAGTTACCTGGGAATTCTTTCAGACTGAGTTCCAGAAAAAGTACACAAGTCAAAGATTTCTTGATCAGAAACATAAAGAGTTTCTAGAGTTGAAGCAGGCTCGAGTGATTGTGACAGAATACGAAATAGAATTTTTACATTTGAGTAAGTATGCTTGAGAATATGTTTCCACTGGAGAGATCATGTGTAAACGATTTACTAATGGGTTGAATGAAGATATAAAGCTGTTAGTCGCGATACTTGAATTGAAGGAATTTGTAGTACTGGTTGAGAGGGCTTGTAAAGCTAAGGATCTCAGCAAAGAAAAAAGAAAGGCTGATTCAGAAGCAAGAGATTCGAGGGAGAGATCGATGAATAAATCTTATCATTCCTTGTTGAAGAAATCTAGGGACTATTTTAACTGATCGGCAACTTCAATGGGATATCAGAGTAGAGATCACAGAAAGTAATACACCAACCCTAAAGCTCAAGCCACATCGGTATCAAATGTTGGTAACGTAAATGATGTTAAACCCGAGTGCCAACAGTGTGGAAGACGGCATTTTGGAGATTGTTGGGTGAAATGTAATAATAGAACTTGTTACAATTGTGGTTCACGAGATCACTTTATTAAATATTTCCTAGGGTTAGCTGAAAAAGATAATGCTTAGAACACGAGACCAAGTAACACTGCAGTTAGAGGGAGACCATCCCGTAATGTTGGAAACGTGAGTGGCGGTAGAGGTGTGACACAAGACACTACTGCTAGATCTGATGCTAGAGCACCTGCACGAGACTACGCTATTCGCACTCGCGAAGAAGCGTCATCTCCAAATGTTATTACCGGTGCTTTTACTCTCTATGATACTAAAGTTATTGCATTTATAGATCTAGGATCAACTCATTCATATATATGTGTGAATTTAGTATCCAGAAAGACTTTGCCTATAGAGTCTACGGAATTTGTAATTAGAGTATCGAACCCCTTAGGTAGGTATGTGTTGGTTGATAAAGTGTGCAAAAACTGTCCGTTGATGATTCAAGATTTTTGTTTTCCGGATGATCTGATGTTGTTACCATTTGTTGAATTTGCTATAATTCTGGGTATGGATTGGCTAACTGTAACACCCAATACCCGTATCCTACGTCGGGGCAGAATATGAGGCGTTACCTAACTTGAACTCATACTTACAACCAATTCCGAGTCTTCATGACTTGGAAAATTTAAAACTTTCTTAAACTTATCAATATATTCTTAATATGGGCTTACGAGGCCCAAAAAATACATCAGAAATCATTTGGGACCAATCTAGGTCCTTTTCCCAACTATAGAGAAATGTCACTTGACACAGGGGCATATGTAACACCCATTACCCGTACCTGAGGCCGGGATAAGGTACGAGGTGTTACTGGACAAACATACAAACACTAAACTAAAATACGGGCCATAAAATTTCATTCATATTTCAAAATGTTCATTCACTTACACATAGTCCCTTATTTGAGTCTACGAAGCCCAAAACATACTTTAGAAAGGGTTCGGGACTAAACCAAGAACTTACGAAAATCTTGGAAATTTCATGCTTTAAGGCTCCACACGCCCGTGTCCCAAAGTGGTGTTCCACACACAGCTGAGACACATGGTCGTGTCTCTGCCTGTGTGGAATATACCTAGGCTATTTTCCAAGCTTTGGTCAACCTTAATCTCTTACACACTTATACAAAATCAAAAGCATATAACATGGTATTCATTTAATGATTAAATATTCTCAGTTAAACCACAAACATAGCATTTGTATGTCAAAATACATGTGTCTCTCATACTCATTTTACCTTGTTTATTATAGTACCACTTATACATTTAACCAAGATTATCATCTTACCAAATATCTTCAGCTTAATCATCAAGCATTCATATTTAAAACTAGATCATATCTTTATAAAATATCACAATTCAGATGCGCAAAATAACATGTTTGCCTGAAACATTTCAATTCAACTCCATACCCAACAAGCATTCATTGAGACTAGTCATATATATATACATGTCATGATACATATCATTCTCTTTCTGTTTTCTTATAAACACATATCATTTATTTCATTATATCAATATTTTATATACCATAGTTTCCATGTATTCCACATATATTTATTTTCCTCCTCCTCCTCTCCATTCCACATCCTTAATGTATATAGCATTCTTGTAAGTACGATTTCACAATTTACTAATAAATGCTCACATCAAATTATCCACACGAGTCATAGTCACTTACTTATTTATAATTCGAGCTACAGAGCTCCAAATTAAGATCCGTAGATTTCTCCTAAAACTAGACTCACATATCTTTCCACCATAAAATTTTCATAATTTTTGGTTTAGCCAATTAGCACAGTTTATTCATTAAAATTTCCCTTGTTTCACATTCATTAAAATTTCCCTTGTTTCACATTCTCGTTGATTTATCTTGAAAATAGACTCATTAAGGATTTTAAAAATATATTTTTAAGCCTCTAATTGTTTTTATCCAAATTTTTGTGATTTTCCAAAGTCTGAATAAGGTATCACATAATCATTCTGCACTAGTCTCACAAAAACATAAATATCTCAAAATATAGAACTCCTTTTCTTTCTCTATTTCTTTTATATGAAGATATACTCATTAAGCTTTAATTTGATATCTCATTTGTCTCTGATCCAATTTCTACTATTTTTGGTGATTTTTCAAAATCACGTCACTGCTACTGTCCAAAACAGTTTTATTGTTAATTCACTCTTTCACACTTTCTTTGTATTAACCTCATTTTAACATACATATCACAAATCATTTTCACCACATTTTATACATCACAAGTATAGGCCCATGATCACAAGGTCACCATAAAATCATCCTCATGTATAGCTTACTTGTTTATAACCTTACCACATCCTAGTCACTTAATAAACACATCATTCACATAACCAAGTTCCTACACTTATTCATCACAAAACTCACAAAGCAATACATAGAGAGTCTCCCGTTGAACTCTTCGGATCAATCCTCGATACTTGGTGGTTTCAGCACATAGCTCCACCCTTCATATAGTTCGGCTCTCTTGTACACATGGCGAACACTCAGTACCACCCATGTGACCTAGCCAATTTATCTCGTAGCTCTCTTGTCTACATGGTGTCCTTCACCGGGAACCACGCATGCGACCTAGCTACATGTAACACCCCGTACCCGAGACAGTTGCCGGAGTCGAACACAAGGTGTTAACGGGCTTAATTCATTACTTAAACAGCTCATACAATTCATTTTAAAATTTTCTAGACAAGCTGGCTAATTGAATCACAGTCGCTTTAAAAATCATATCTCGAGTTCCGAAACTCGAAATCCAATTCCGTAAATTTTTCCTGAACTTAGACTCATATATTTATCTAGTAAAAACTTTTGTAGAATTTTTGGTCCGGCCAATTAGTACAGTTTATTAGTTAAAGTCTCCCCTGTATCAGGGTTCGACTACTCTGACCTCTATGCATTACAAATTAGATATCTACATGTACAGGGCTTCAATGCCTATGCCGTTTGTCTCTAATAAAACTAGACTCAATGATGAATCTGTACATATAAAGCGTGACTTCTAATTATTTTTTTAAAATTTATGGTAAATTTCCAAAGTCAGAATAGGGGATCCAGAAATCGCTCTCGCCCTGTTTCACAAAAATTTAAACATCTCATAAAATATAGCTCATATACCAGTTTGGCTTCTTCCATATGAAAATAGACTCATCAAGCTTCGATTCCATAATTTATTCATTATTTAACTTCATTTCTACTATTTTTAGTTATTTTTCAAATTCACATCACTACTGCTGTCTGAATCTATTTTATGGTAAAATTTACCTATTTCATGGTTTCCATGGATTAGCTAGTAATTTGGCATACATAACACCAAATATGATCTTGATTAGCCATTCCAATGGCTAGTCATTACCAAGAATTTCCATACTATTAAATAACCATATCATAAGTGTAACACCAAAAATGATCAGCCATGGCATACGGCATAATAATCAAATAGACTTAGACTATTACTCACTCAAAACCGAATTATCAAGGCCAAACTTACTGAACCTTATAACTAAGCACCCATAAGGCCAAATCCAAACTTAGCATTTAAACCATATTCGCATGGCTAAAATTTTACATATTAATGTTCAAACAAAACATAATAGCCTATACATGCCGAAATGTTCTCTTAGACCAACTAAGAAGAGGGTACCAAAAAGTTGCAAGCCGGTGTGATGACTTCGACGATGGTCCCGAGCACACAAAATGGGTCAAAGAAACCTAAATAAGTAACAAACAAACACACCAAATGAATATATAACTCAGTAAGTCATAAGCCTCACATACCGTCCATTTATAAAAGATCATAAGAGAAAGTAAATAATGCAAAATCAGCTACTCCAACCATACCGAACTATGCTATAATTTCTTAGAATTTCGATTCAATCTCATGCCAAGTCCTACAATCAAATCAAATACCAAAACAACCCAATTGATTTAGACCCGATTCCTCAAAGCATGGAATCATGATGCACTAGATAAATTTATACCTACTCAGCACATGTCTCAAGTTCGATATTTTAGTTACTAGTTCTACCACTTCGTTCTTTCATGCACATTTTATATTATCAACCGAATTCGCACACATAGTGCTCGTCGCACTCGCACACATAGTGCCATAGTAAACCGCACACTCAGTGCATTGGATTTTCTCTCATGCTTCAACATCCAAATCGGCACACATAGTGCCACTTAATTCCGCACACATAGTGCCATATGTTAACTCATTATGATAAGGCAATTTACTTAATTCAAATAGCACATATGGTCACATTAATAAATAGGAAAATCACTCCAAAAGAATACTCATCAAAAGGAATTCTTTTATGATTCACTAGTATTATTTATATACAAACTAATCAACCTTACAAAAATGCTTAAGGACTTACCTTGTGTTGGGTAAAACGGTTCCAACTCGGCTACTCGATGTTCTTTGCTTTGCCCTTGCTTGATTCCCCTCCTTTAACTTCTTGAGCTTAATCGAATAAGTTAAACTAGTTAACCGTCTTGCTAAATATTTATATCAACATATTAGTGATTTCATATCATAAGAAACACATGGTAAATTTTTATCTTTCTACCTTATGCTTTTGAGCCATTCGGCTAATAACCATATAATATCACCTTACTATCAATAATCCAATTACACATACATAAATACATATTTGTATATTAGGCAACCACCCTTACTAATTACTCATTTTAGTCGGTTTTATACAATCAAAGGTAATATCACAAATGGGCATACTTATATAGCCGAATGTGCAAAAATTAGATTTAACATCACCTATACACTTAATTAGATGGCCGAATACATATACTATCAATTAATATCATTTTTATTCCTTTAAACACATAGTTTCCTCTCATGAACACTTGACCGAATTTTTCCTAATCTAGCATAGCTTCACATCTATTTGTAACATCATATAAATCCACATATAACTACATTTCTACCTAAATTTTCTTTCACCTTTCTACTATTTCCATACTCTTAGCATTTACCTCTCCCTAACCGTATGCCATTTAATTACCTATTTAGGTAGAAAATTAACATATGGGATATAATAAGACATTGGCTACTACTAGATTTTCAGAAAAATTTTAACAAAACTAACATGAATCCTACCTTAATCAATCCCCTTAGGATGGCCGAATGTCTTAGAACATTTCTCTCTTCTTTCTCCTAGCTCACGACACTTGAAAAAGAAAGAGGATGAAGACTTTCTCTTGCTCTCTTATTTTATTCATCTTTCCTTTCTTTAATTTATTTTAACCATTTACTAATAAAAGCATTACATTAAAAATTCAACTTAATGGAAGAACCATCCTTGCTTGGCCGGCCACTACTTGAGTTTTGGGCAATTTGACATGCAAACCCAAGTTTTCTCACCTTGTTGTTATTTGATCCTTACAATTTACCTATCATCTTTTCTAAGTTTCTCAACTAAGTCCTTTCAACAAAATTCACATTCCTAACAATAAATTAAAACATTTATTTTCCATACACACACTATTATACATCAAATATATGCAATTAAAATTAAAGTAAATTTTTATGACTCGGTTTTGTGGTCCCGAAACCACATTCCGACTAGGGTCAAATTAGGTCTGTCACAACTCTCCCCCACTTAAAAATTTTCGTCCCCGAAAATCTTACCAGAGAATAAATTCGGATAACGTTCTTTCATAGATTCTTCGAGCTCCCAAGTAGCTTCTTCAACCCCATGCTTAAGCCACATTACTTTCACTAATGAGATTTTTTTATTTCGTAATTCTTTTACTTCACGTGCTAAAATGCGAACCGGTTCTTCTTCGTAACTCAAATTAGATTGAATCTCGATCTCAGATGGAGCAATTATGTGCGATGGATCGAACCTATATCGTCGAAGCATCGAGACATGAAAGACGTTGTGAATCTGTTCAAGCTCAGGGGGTAAAATTAATCGGTATGCGACTGGCCCAATTCGTTCAGATATTTCATACGGCCCGATGAACCTCGGACTCAATTTGCCCTTACGGCCATATCTCAGCACCTTTTTCCAGGGTGAGACTTGAAGAAACACTTTGTCTCCAACCTGATATTCAATGTCTTTTCTTTTTAAATCTGCATACGACTTCTGACGATCCGAAGCGGCTTTCAAATTTTCACGAATTACTTGAACTTTCTGCTCAGCATCCCTAATCAAATCAACCCCGAAGATTTTACTTTCACTAAGTTCGGTCCAAAACAACGGTGTACGGCATTTACGACCATACAAAGCCTCGTAAGGTGCCATCTTAATGCTTGATTGAAAACTATTGTTGTAAGCGAATTCAATCAAAGGTAAATACCGTTCCCATGAGCCAGTAAACTCAAGGATGCAACATCTCAACATATCCTCGAGTATCTGAATTACCCGTTCGGATTGACCATCGGTCTGGGGATGAAAAGTGGTGCTAAAATGCAACCTAGTACCTAATGCTTCTTGCAATTTTAACCAAAATCGCGATGTAAATCACGGATCTCTATCCGACACAATAGAAATAGGTACTCCATGTAACCTTACAATCTGAGAAACATACATTTCAGCTAGCTTGTCAAGGGAATAATCTGTACGTACAGGAATAAAATGAACCGATTTTGTCAGTCTATCAACAACCACCCAGATCGCATCTTTCTTACTTGACGACAATGACAACCCAGATACAAGATCCATCCTGACTCGATCCCATTTCCATTCGGGTATCATAATCGGCTGAAGTAACCCTGAAGGCACTTGATGTTCCGCTTTCACTTGTTGACATATCAAACACTTCGAAACAAAGTCAGAAATGTCTCGTTTCATACCAGGCCACCAAAACTGACGTTTCAGATCGTTGTACATTTTCGTACTACCCGGGTGGATTGACATGCGGCTACTATGAGCCTCGCTTAAAATCAAAGAAATAAGTTATGAATTTCTTGGAACACACAGTCGACTTCTGAACCTCAAACAATCGTCATCATCAATTTTAAACTCTGATTCCACATTTGAAACACATTCAACTCGTCTAGCAACCAATTCATCGTCAACTTTCTGGGATTCACGTAATTGATGAATCAATAATGGTTTGGCCTTTAATTCTGCTACCAACACATTATCGGGTGAAACGGACAGGTGTACATTCATTGCTCGCAAAATAAATAGTGATTTGTGACTTAAGGCATCGGCAACCACGTTAGCCTTTCCCGGGTGATAGTCGATGACAAGCTCACAATCTTTCAACAACTCGAGCCAACGTCTTTGCCGCAGATTCAAATCTCTTTGAGTCATCAAGTATTTGAGGCTTTTATGATCCGAATATATATGACACCTCTCTCCAAACAAGTAGTGTCGCCAAATTTTCAAAGCGAACACAATGGCAGCTAATTCAAGATCATAGGTTGGATAGTTTTTCTCATGTGGTTTCAATTGTCTCGACGCGTAAGCTACTACTCGGCCTTCTTGCATCAACACACAACCCAGCCTAATCAAAGATGCATCACTGTAAATGACAAACTCTTTACTGGATTCAGGCTGTACAAGCACTGGAGCTTCAGTCAAATAAGTTTTCAACTGATCGAAAATTTTCTGACATTTTCTGACCATTCAAACCTAACATCTTTCTAAAGTAGTCTCGTTATTGGTGTAGCTATCATCGAGAAACCCTTTACAAACCGTCTATAGTAACCAGCAAGCCCCAAAAAGCTTCAAACTTCAGTAACATTTCTCGGGGGTTTCCAATCAAGTATGGCTGAAATTTTGCTCGGTTCAACTTGAATTCCCGATGCAGATACTACATGCCCTAAAAAGCTAACTTCTCTCAACCAGAACTCACATTTACTGAACTTAGCATACAACTGCTTATCCCGTAAAATCTGTAACATTAATCTCAGGTGCTCAGCGTGTGCAGTTTCATCATGTGAATAAATCAAGATGTCATCTATAAACACAACTACAAACCGGTCCAAATACTGCCTGAAAATTCGGTCCATCAAATCCATAAATACCGCAGGGGCATTAGTGAGCCCAAACGGCATCACTAAAAACTCGTAGTGACCGTATCTCATCCTGAAAGCAGTTTTAGGTATATCTGAGTCTCGAACTCGTAGCTGATAATAACCCGATCTCAAATCTATCTTTGAAAACACTAAGGCTCCCTTCAATTGATCAAACAAATCATCAATACGTGGTAACGAATATTTATTCTTTATTATCACTTTATTCAACTGACGATAGTCGATGCACAACCTCATGGTTCCATCCTTCTTTTTCACAAACAATACTGGTGCACCCCATGGTGAAAAACTCGGTCGAGCGAAACCTCTATCTATCAACTCTTGCAATTGTGCTTTCAATTCTTTTAATTCGGTTGGTGCCATACGGTACGGCGTTATCGAAATTGGTGTAGTCCCAGGTACAAGTTCGATGCCAAATTCTATTTCCCGAACGGGTGGTAATCCCGGTAACTCCTCGAGAAAAACATCTGGATACTCACGAACCATCGGTACTGTTTCAAGTTTCTTTTCCGACTCTTTGTGATCAAGTACGTACGCAAGATATGCTGCACTCCCCTTTCTCATATATCTCTGAGCGATCATCGAGGATATTATTTCTGGCACTCCGTTCAAGTCAGTAGACTCAACTCGGGCCATCTCATTATTTGCACACCTCAAATCAATGGTTTTTCTTTTGCAATTCACTACTGCATCATGCACGGTCAACCAATCCATACCGAGAATAACATCAAATTCATCAAACGGTAAAAGCATCAAATCGGCTGGAAAACAGGAATCTCGGATTATCAGAGGACATTTCTTACACACTTTGTCAACAAGTACATATCGACCCAAGGGATTTGACACTCGAATTACGAACTCAGTAGACTCAACTGGTAGAGTCTTACTGGATGCTAAAGTCTCACATACATATGAATGAGTAGAGCTAGGGTCAATCAATGCAATCACATCAGTATTAAAGAGAATGAAAGTACCAGTGATAACATCAGGGGAGGATGCCTCCTCTCGTGTGCGGATGGCATAAGCTCTAGCAGGAGCACGAGTCTCAGATCAAACAGCCGTATCAGAAGTCCCTCCCTGACTACCAAGCCTACCTCCTGAAATTCTCGGTGGTCTACCTCTAGTCGTTGTTCCACTAGGTCTTGCACCTTGCATCTTATTTTTCTCATCGAGTTCCGTGCAATCTCTAATGAAGTGATCCTTTGAACCACATCTGTAACAGGCCCTGTTAGTAGACTTACCCCAACATTCACCTATGTGTCGTCTTCCACATTGTGGACATTCAGGTTTTTCTTGGTGATTGTTACCCACACTAGCAACCGAAGTAGCTCGAGAGTCTGTTGATGGTCGCTCTCTAATAGAAATCCCTGCAGTCGTCTTCGATTTATTAGTAACTTCCCTGAACTTCTTTATAGCCGAGAATGAAGTTTTACTCGTCAATCTTTTACGTAAGTCTCTAGCTTCAAATTCAGCCTTCTTTTTCTCTTTTCCAATTTCTTCTGCCTTGCAAGCTCGTTCAACTAGTGTTACAAATTCTTTTATCTCTAAAATACCCACTAGTAGCTTTAAATCTTCATTCAATCCTTCTTCGAATCTTTTACACATGGCGACTTCATCAGCTACACACTCCCGAGCATATCGACTGAGTCTTACAAACTCACGTTCGTATTCAGATACTGTCAAACGACTCCAAGAATTCTTTACGCTTTTGATCCATGAATCGTTGACTAATATACTTCTTTCGAAATTCCGTCTGGAAGAAATCCCAAGTAACTCGTTCCTTCGGGACTATAGTAATCAAGGTTCTCCACCAATAGTAGGCTGAGTCTCGTAACAAAGATATGGCACACTTTAAACACTCATCAGGTGTGCAAGACAGCTCATCAAAAACCCGGATGGTGTTATCAAGCCAAAACTCGGCCCTTTCAGCATCATCAGTAGCTATGGCTCGGAATTCCTCGGCCCCGCGCTTCCTAATCAAATCCAAAGGAGGTTTACTCGGCCTTACAGGATCAGTATCTGGTGGTATTATAGGCACCTGAGGCGAATTATTTAAATTTAGAAATGGTTGAGCAGCCGGGTTAGTTCGGGCATATTGTGCGACCCACTCATTCATCATGGTAAAGAAGGCTTGTTTTGCCCCATCATCTTGATTATTCGCGGATGATTGAGGTTCAACAGGCGGTGTCCCTTGCGCAGGAGTAGCCGCTACACTTTCAACGTCATCTGCTAAGGTTCTCTCTAGATTGGGTTCCATTTACTAATCAAAACAATAATTTCAACCATCAGAAGTCATCACACTAAATACTAACATTAAGGCATGTATAGCTAGACTCATACGCGCTATGGTAGTCCTAGAACCGACTAAACCATAGCTCTGATACCAATCAAATGTAACACCCCGTACCCGAGACAATTTTCGGAGTCGAACACAAGGTGTTAACGGGCTTAATTCATTACTTAAACAGCTCATACAATTCATTTTAAAATTTTCTAGACAAGCTGGCTAATTGCATCACAGTCGCTTTAAAAATCATATCTCGAGTTCCGAAACTCGAAATCCAATTCCATAAATTTTTCCTGAAACTAGACTCATATATTTATCTAGTAAAATTTTTTTAGAATTTTTGGTCGGGCCAATTAGTACAGTTTATTATTTAAAGTCTCCCCTGTATCAGGGTTTGACTACTCTGACCTCTATTCATTACGAATTAGATATCTACATGTACAGGGCTTCAATTCCTATGCCGTTTGCCTCTAATAAAACTTGGCTCAATAATGAATCTGTACATATAAAGGATGACTTCTAATTATTTTTGTAAAATTTATGGTGAATTTCCAAAGTCAGAACAGGGGATCCAGAAATCGCTCTGGCCCTGTTTCACAAAAATTTAAACATCTCATAAAATATAGCTCATTTACCTGTTTGGCTTCTTCTATATGAAAATAGACTCATCAAGCTTCGATTCCATAAGTTATTCATTATTTAATTCCATTTCTACTATTTTTAGTGATTTTTAAAATTCACATCACTACTGCTGTCTGAATCTATTTTATGGTAAAATTTACCTATTTCATGGTTTCCATGGATTAGCTAGTAATTTGGCATACATAACACCAAATATGATCTTGATTAGCCATTCCAATGGCTAGTCATTACCAAGAATTTCCATACTATTCAATAACCATATCATAAGTGTAACACCAAAAATGATCAGCCATGGCATACGGCATAATAATCAAATAGACTTAGACTATTACTCACTCAAAACCGAATTATCAAGGCCAAACTTACTGAACCTTATAACTAAGCACCCATAAGGCCAAATCCAAACTTAGCATTTAAACCATATTCGCATGGCTAAAATTTTACATATTAATGTTCAAACAAAACATAATAGCCTATACATGCCGAAATGTTCTCTTAGACCAACTAAGAAGAGGGTACCAAAAAGTTGC
The DNA here is from genome assembly GCF_007990345.1 of Gossypium hirsutum. Lineage (NCBI taxonomy): Eukaryota > Viridiplantae > Streptophyta > Magnoliopsida > Malvales > Malvaceae > Gossypium > Gossypium hirsutum. Next base: position 59,071,956 of record NC_053431.1, read on the forward strand.
AAGCCGGTGTGATGACTTCGACGATGGTCCCGAGCACACAAAATGGGTCAAAGAAACCTAAATAAGTAACAAACAAACACACCAAATGAATATATAACTCAGTAAGTCATAAGCCTCACATACCGTCCATTTATAAAAGATCATAAGAGAAAGTAAATAATGCAAAATCAGCTACTCCAACCATACCGAACTATGCTATAATTTCTTAGAATTTCGATTCAATCTCATGCCAAGTCCTACAATCAAATCAAATACCAAAACAACCCAATTGATTTAGACCCGATTCCTCAAAGCATGGAATCATGATGCACTAGATAAATTTATACCTACTCAGCACATGTCTCAAGTTCGATATTTTAGTTACTAGTTCTACCACTTCGTTCTTTCATGCACATTTTATATTATCAACCGAATTCGCACACATAGTGCTCGTCGCACTCGCACACATAGTGCCATAGTAAACCGCACACTCAGTGCATTGGATTTTCTCTCATGCTTCAACATCCAAATCGGCACACATAGTGCCACTTAATTCCGCACACATAGTGCCATATGTTAACTCATTATGATAAGGCAATTTACTTAATTCAAATAGCACATATGGTCACATTAATAAATAGGAAAATCACTCCAAAAGAATACTCATCAAAAGGAATTCTTTTATGATTCACTAGTATTATTTATATACAAACTAATCAACCTTACAAAAATGCTTAAGGACTTACCTTGTGTTGGGTAAAACGGTTCCAACTCGGCTACTCGATGTTCTTTGCTTTGCCCTTGCTTGATTCCCCTCCTTTAACTTCTTGAGCTTAATCGAATAAGTTAAACTAGTTAACCGTCTTGCTAAATATTTATATCAACATATTAGTGATTTCATATCATAAGAAACACATGGTAAATTTTTATCTTTCTACCTTATGCTTTTGAGCCATTCGGCTAATAACCATATAATATCACCTTACTATCAATAATCCAATTACACATACATATATACATATTTGTATATTAGGCAACCACCCTTACTAATTACTCATTTTAGTCGGTTTTATACAATCAAAGGTAATATCACAAATGGGCATACTTATATAGCCGAATGTGCAAAAATTAGATTTAACATCACCTATACACTTAATTAGATGGCCGAATACATATACTATCAATTAATATCATTTTTATTCTTTTAAACACATAGTTTCCTCTCATGAACACTTGACCGAATTTTTCCTAATCTAGCATAGCTTCACATCTATTTGTAACATCATATAAATCCACATATAACTACATTTCTACCTAAATTTTCTTTCACCTTTCTACTATTTCCATACACACACTATTACACATCAAATATATGCAAATAAAATTAAAGTAAATTTTTATGAATCGGTTTTGTGGTCCCGAAACCACATTCCGACTAGGGTCAAATTAGGTCTGTCACACTACATATATCCCGTAGCTCTCTAGCCTACATGGTGTACATATAGTATCACCCATGCGACCTAGCTACATCATAATGTCTTGTAGCTCTCTTGTACACATGATGTGCACTCAGCACCATACATGTGACCTAGCTACATACTATCTGTATCATCCAATCGTTCCGAAGGTTCAACCGGGATTTCTCTCTCTTTTCCAACAATTTCACCAATCAAGTAATTATCCACAAACATATTTCCAATATTATTATAAAACATCATAATAGAAGTAATATTGATGTATTACTTACATATAAACTTACATCTCATTTAATATCAAGGCAATAACATTAAATTACACATTGCCTTATTAAAAATCATATGAACTTACAATTTTCCATAATATCCATAATCATAGAAATCACATTTATGTATGATAATTCAATGCACTTCATGTACCATAGACATATTTTTAAATCAATTCATAAACTTGGCACCATAATCATTTAATTTAACATAATTCAATTAATTCACTAAATTTAACTTTCAAATATAAATTACAGCATTATTGCTGTATTATTATCATACCAACTTACATACTTTCAACACCTCGGAAATCATAATAAATATATCAATTTTACATTGAAACATGCATAAATTAATACTTATTATACATATAAACTTACCTCGATACTAAAACGGCCATTTTACCAACTTTCCTAATTTTCAATTTTTCTCTCATTTTAGGTTCAAATCTCATTTTTCGGGATCTAAAACATCATATTTTACTTATTTAATTAATGTACTATTCAAAACAGTCCTTAACTCAAACTTTGGAAAAATTACAATTTTGCCCCTAAACTTTTGCATATTTACACTTTTTCCCCTAGGCTCGGGAATTAAACTTCATCCCTTATTCTTATGTTTTATGACATTCTGATCACTTTTCCCTTCTATGGCAACATCAAATTCTCACTCTAACATATACTTATGACTATTAGGTATTTTTACCGATTAAGCCCTTTTACTCGTTTTCACTCAAAACCGAGTAGCACAAGTTGTCTAACATAATTTAAAACCTCATATTCTATCATAAAACAGAAAAATAAACACATTTCACCTATGGGTATTTTTCCAAATATGAACCCTAGCTAAAATTATTGCTAGAATAAGCTTAATCCAATTACCGGGATTCCAAAAACGTAAAGAACTTGAAAAACGGGGTTAGAACGGGCTTACTATTAAGCTTGGAAAGCTTGAAAACCCTATCCATGTCTTCCCCCATGCTAATTTCGGCGTCCATGAAAAGGATGAGTCAATTTTGGCTTTATTTTCCCTTTTTATTTCTTTTAATTACCAAATGACCAAAATGCCCTTCCTTACTAAACTTTCAAAAATTCCATCCATGTCCAATTTTTGTCCATCACTTAGAAATTGGTCAAATTTCTATTTAAGACCTCCTAATTAATATTTCAAAGCAATTTCATACTACAAACTTCTAGAATGCAAGTTTTTCAACTTATTCAATTTAGTCCCTAACTTCAAATTGAGCACTTTATGCATAGAATTTCTTCACGAAATTTTCACACAATCATGCAATCATATCATAGACCTCAAAATAATCATAAAATAATTATTTCTATCTCAGATTTTGTGGTCCTGAAACCTCTGTTCCAACTAGACCCAATTTTGGGCTATTACAACTCTCCCCCTTTAGAGATTTTCATCCTCGAAAATCTTACCGGAGTGAAGTTTAGTATATTTCTCATAATTCCAGCATTACTAACTAATTGTTTTCAAGACGATACTTTCAGAAACACTCTGTCATCAATTTGAATCCCAAGATAACTCAGTCAACTCTAATATTTCTCTAACTCTGTCCTTCACTTGTCAACCATTCTCAGTCTCTGGTCATATCTATAATTATTTTATCACTGAACTCTTTGATTCCACACTTAGGAACTTAGTCAACATGATTCTCATGAATTTCCGTTATATACACCACATTGGTAAGGGGGTGAGGTCGTACAGTCTCTAACTCGATTCTGACATATATCTATATGACACATTTTTTTCATTATCCACATATGTCATTATAATCATACTATCCACTTCAAACAATTTATTATTCATATTTGTCTTACATAAAATTTCCAATTATCTCATTTCAAACAAGTGCACTCACTTATACATTCTATGAATTTTGAATAACTTTAGTCATCACATTTACTAATTAATTTAGTCAAGCATGCAACAGCATATGTAGGCCAAACAAATATGAATAAATATATCACTATATAAACTTTCATCTCACATATACATATATCACGAATTCTTATTCATACCTTCCCGAGTTTAACACATCATAGTTACACTTTATTCAAATACTTCAATATTACTATTAAATGGTCAGATGTAGCTCGGTTGGAGAATACTTCATTTTAAACAAAATGGTCCTCATTATTGTCGAGTGACATCACACTATCACATATTTGTGGCATGTATAACTAAACTTTCACACTTGCTATGTTAGTCCGAGAATCAACTAAACCTGCTCTGATACCACTAAATGTAACACCCCTTACCCGTGCCCGAGACCGGGATAAGGTACGAGACATTACTGGACAAACATACAAACACTAAACTAAAATACGGGCCATAAAATTTCATTCATATTTCAAAACGTTCATTCACTTACACATAGTCCCTTATTTGAGTCTACGAAGCCCAAAACATACTTTAGAAAGGGTTCGGGACTAAACCAAGAACTTACGAAAATCTTGGAAATTTCATGCTTTAAGGCTCCACACGCCCGTGTCCCAAAGTCGTGTTCCATACACAGCTGAGACACATGGTCGTGTCTCTGCCTGTGTGGAATATACCTAGGCTATTTTCCAAGCTTTGGTCAACCTTAATCTCTTACACACTTATACAAAATCAAAAGCATATAACATGGTATTCATTTAATGATTAAATATTCTCAGTTAAACCACAAACATAGCATTTGTATGTCAAAATACATGTGTCTCTCATACTCATTTTACCTTGTTTATTATAGTACCACTTATACATTTATACCAAGATTATCATCTTACCAAATATCTTCAGCTTAATCATCAAGCATTCATATTTAAAACTAGATCATATCTTTATAAAATATCACAATTCAGATGCGCAAAATAACATGTTTGCCTGAAACATTTCAATTCAACTCCATACCCAACAAGCATTACATTGAGACTAGTCATATATATATACATGTCATGATACATATCATTCTCTTTCTGTTTTCTTATAAACACATATCGTTTATTTCATTATATCAATATTTCATATACCATAGTTTCCATGTATTCCACATATATTTATTTTCCTCCTCCTCCTCTCCATTCCACATCCTTAATGTATATAGCATTCTTGTAAGTACGATTTCACAATTTACTAATAAATGCTCACATCAAACTGTCCACACGAGTCATAGTCACTTACTTATTTATAATTCGAGCTACGGAGCTCCAAATTAAGATCTGTAGATTTCTCCTAAAACTAGATTCACATATCTTTCCACCATAAAATTTTCATAATTTTTGGTTTAGCCAATTAGCACAGTTTATTCATTAAAATTTCCCCATTTCACATTCTAACAGTTCTGACCTCTCTTCACCAAAAATTAATTATCTAACAGTACAAAACTTGGATAATGTTCTCGTTGATTTATCTTGAAAATAGACTCATTAAGGATTTTAAAAATATATTTTTAAGCCTCTAATTGTTTTTATCCAAATTTTTATGATTTTCCAAATTCAGAATAGGGTATCACATAATTATTCTGCACTAGTCTCACAAAAACATAAATATCTCAAAATATAGAACTCCTTTTCTTTCTCCATTTCTTTTATATGAAGATAGACTCATTAGCCTTTAATTTGATATCTCATTCAGTCTCTGGTTCAATTTATACTATTTTTGGTGATTTTTCAAAATCACGTCACTGCTACTGTCCAAAACAGTTTTATTGTTAATTCACTCTTTCACAATTTCTTTGTATTAACCTCATTTTAACATACATATCACAAATCATTTTCACCACATTTCATACATCACAAGTATAGGCCCATGATCACAAGGTCACCATAAAATCATCCTCATGTATAACTTACTTGTTTATAACCTTACCACATCCTGGTCACTTAATAAACACATCATTCACATAACCAATGTAACACCCCGAACCCGAAACCGACACCGGAGTCGAACACGAGGTGTTAACTGGCTTTAACCCCTTACAAAATTTATTTTCCAGACACTGCCCAACCTGTGTACTAGTCGTTTTAAAAATCATATCTTGAGTTTCGTAACTCGAAAATCAGTTTCGTAATTTTTCCCAGAAACTAGACTCATGTGCCCATCTATGTATTTTTTTCTAGAATTTTTGGTTGGGCCAATTAGTACAGTTTATTAGTCAAAGTTCCCCAAGTTGCAGGGGTCGACTACACTGACCTTTGCCCATTACGACTTGAATATCTCCCTGCACGGGGCTTCAATACTGATGCCGTTTGTTTCTATGAAAACTAGACTCAGAGAGGAATCTGTACATATATGGTACGACCCCTAATTATCTCTGGTTAATTTATAATGAATTTCCAAAGTCGGAGCAGGGAATCCAGAAACCGTTCTGGCCCTGTCCCACAAAAATCTGATTATCTCTTAATATACTGCCCATATGATCTTTTCGTTACTTCCTCATGAAAGCAGACTCATCGAGCTTCGATTACATAATTTATTCATCAATTAATTCCACTCCTACTATGTTTAGTGATTTTTCAATCTCATGACACTGCTGCTGCCAGCATCTGTTACGAAAGTAACTAGGTCCATTTCATGCCTATCCTTGATCCAACTCAATCGAACATTCGTGCCATTTTCGCATGGCTTAAAGTTTACATGCCATAATTCAAACACAACGTACTAGCTTATACATGCCAAAATGTTCTTCTAAGCCAACTAAGAAGAAAGTACCAAAACTTGCTATCCGGTGTGATGACTTCGATGACGGCCCGACCACGCAAAAATAGATGAGTCCAAGCAACCTATAATGGGTGACAAGGAAACACCGAGTGAGTTTATAACTCAGTAAGTCATAAGCTATGCACTACCATCCATCAATAACATTATCACAAGAGAAAACAAAATGGAACGAGGCTAATTACTCCATCCATTCCGAACCATACCATAGTTCCTCCAACCTATCAATTCAATTTCATATCAATTCATGCATTCACATTCCATATACTCATCAATAGGACATTGAAGCATTTTCATAAATCAATTTATTTTCGTTACAATCAAACGACTAAACGGCCTTTCACCCATCCTACGATAAATTTTATGTACGTGACTTCAAGTATATTTGTCACATAGGTTCAAACTTACCGAGCTCAACACCAAGTATAAGCATAGCACCTATTAGCCATGTACTCAAGACACTTACCCGATCCGCTGTCCGCGATCGACTCAATAGTGTCGCACACATAGTGTCCATAATGATTCACGAATGTATATCGAGTCCGCACACTCAGTGCTATATAATCAACTCGCACACTTAGTGCTACATAATCAAATCGCACACTTAGTGCTACATAGTCAAACTCGCACACTTAGTGCCGCATGGTCAATTCGCACACTTAGTGCATCATATTCATTTCGCACACTTAGTGCAACATAGTCAAATCGCACACTTAGTGCTGTACAATTTAATCCCGCGCACTTAGCGCCAATCTCATGGTCATAAATGGTTATCCCGCACGTTTAGTGCCGAGATCAACAACTCAGTACATCTTACCTCTTTTCTTTCATTCAACGATTTCATCATCACATACGTACATGCACATATATATATATGTATATTTATTCATTCCATTCGCATCAATACATACACATTATGACCATTTGAAATAATACCAACTACATGCTTAATGACTTACCTCGTGTTGGGTAAGACGGTTCCAACTCGACTACTCGATAACCTTTTCTTTGCCTTTACTCGATTCACCTCCTTTAACTCCTTGAGCCAAATCAATAATTTAAAATAGTCATTAATCGACTATTCAAGTATTACTTTCAGAATAATATATATATTGATTTGACTTTCACACACATAGATTATAGTAAGCTTTATAATAGTCAATAAATAACTCATTGGCAAATTTTCATTAATGTTTACAACAAAATCACATATTCACTACGAGCTGTTTTCCTGAGCAGTAGTCGCTAAATTGTTTATAACTGGAGCTACAAAACTCCAAATCACTAGCCGTTAATTTTCCCTGAATATAGACTCATATATCTTCCATCCATAAAATTTTCAGAATTTTTGGCTTGGCCAATCAATACCAGATTTTTCTTAAAGTTTCCCCTGTTTCACTGTTTGACTATTCTGACCACTCTTTACTACGAATCAAATTTATCATTTTACAGAATTCAAAATGTGTTGTATTTGATCTCATTTGAAACTAGACTCATTAAGGAGTCTAAGCATATAAATTTTATCTTATAATCATTTTTGTACAATTTATAATGATTTTCTAAAAACAGAACAGGGAATCTAGTAGTCATTTTGACTCAGCCCCACAATACTTCAAATATCTCAAGATCGGTAACTCTTTTGTTTTCATAGTTTCTTTTGTAAGAAAATAGACTCTTCAAGATTTAATGGCATAATTCACTCAGCTTCAAATTCAACTCCTACAAATTATGGCGATTTTCCAAAATCACCTTACTGCTGCTGTCCCCAAACAGATTATTACCGAATCAAATACTAACATTAGCATTTCACCTTAATAGCTAGCTTGCCAAGCCTTAATTTAACATATTTTCATTCAATTTAGTCTAATAACGCATAAATGGGTAAATTACATTTTTACCCCTAATATTTCGCACTTTCACAATTTAGTCTTTATTCCACAAAACACAAAACACACAAAGTTTGGTCACACTCCTTAAGGGCCGAATCTTCCTAGTGCCCATATAAGTCCATACATCTCATTTATTTCACCTTTGAGTCCTTCAAAAATTTGTTTTTGTAATTTAGCTCTAACTACTCAAAATCACCAAAAACTTCAACACAAAACATATTAATCTTTAACATATCTTTCACTTTTCATCAACAACTATCAAAAAGCTCAAGCACTCATCAATGGCAAAACACAAAATCATCATCAATCCACAAAATTGAACCATGGGTTTTTAGAACTCAAGTCAACTACTAAAACATGCATGCATCTCAAGAACAACATCAAACATACCTTAGTCTAGCAAACCACCATAGCCGATTTTCTCAAGCTCTTCCCCTTCCTTTCTTTCCTCTATTCGGCCAAAGGTGTTCAAGAATGAACACACATTTTTTTTTTGTTTTCTTTCCTCAACTCACGGCAACAAGGGGGGGGTATGGATGAGACCATTTTTTTTCATCACCCTTCCTTTTCATTGTTTAATTCCTTTCTTTAACTTATTTTAATTATCATGCTTAATATTTTATTTTCCTTACCATACATCACTAACACAACATGTTGGTGACATGTTTCCACCCATAGCATGGCCGGCCACTACATATTAGGGAGGGGGAATTTGACATGCAAGTCCCCTTTTTCTTCCACATGCACTAATAGGTCCTCATGCATTGACCTATCACATTTTAAAATTTTCTCATATAAGTCCTATTGACTAAATTCACATGCAATCGACTAAATCGAAGCTTGAAATTTTCACACATTGATGATTACATATTCTAGATAATAAACATCACATTCAAACCTTTCGGTGACTCGGTTTAGCGGTCCCGAAACCACTTCCCGACTAGGGTCAATTTTAGGCTGTCACAACTCTCCCCCACTTAAGAAATTTTCGTCCCCGAAAATCTTACCGGTAAATAGGTTTGGATATCGTTCTTTCATCGAGCTCTCGGTTTCCCAAGTAGCTTCCTCGATCCCGTGTTCGAGCCATAACCCCGTTACTTTCTGTTCGGCATCTTTAATCAAATCAACTCCGAAAATTTTACTTTCACCAAGCTCAGTCCAAAACAATGGTGTGCGGCATTTACGCCCGTACAAAGCCTCGTAAGGTGCCATCTTAATACTTGATTGAAAACTATTGTTGTAAGCGAATTCAATCAAAGGTAAATACTGTTCCCATGAACTACTAAACTCGAGGATGCAACATCTCAACATGTCCTCAAGCATCTGAATTATCCGCTCGGATTGACCATCGGTTTGGGGGTGAAAAGCGGTGCTAAAATGCAGCTTGGTACCCAAAGCTTCTTGCAATTTCTCCCAAAATCGCGAGGTGAATCTCGGATCTCTATCCGACACGATAGAAATAGGTACTCCATGTAATCTCAAAATCTGTGAAACATACAATTCGGCTAGTTTATCCAATGAAAAATCCGTACGCACGGGGATAAAGTGAGCCGACTTAGTCAGCCTATCAACATCAACCCAAATCGCATCCTTCTTACTTGCTGACAATGGCAGTCCGGACACAAAGTCCATTGTGACTCGATCCCATTTCCACTCGGGTATCATGATCGGCTAAAGTAACCCTGAAGGCACTTGATGTTCCGCTTTCACTTGTTGACATATTAAACATCTCGAAACAAAGTCGGAGATGTCTCGTTTCATACCATGCCACCAAAACCGACGTTTCAAGTCGTTGTACATTTTCGTGCTCCCCGGGTGAATTGACATTCGGCTACAATGGGCTTCGTTCAAAATCATCGGAATGAGTTCCGAATTCCTTGGAACACACAAACGGCTTCTAAACCTCAAACAACCATCATCATCAATCTGAAACTCCGATTCCTTGTTCGGAACACACTCAGCTCGTTTGCAACCAATTCATCATCGACTTTCTGAGCTTCACGAATTTGATGAGTCAATAATGGTTTGGCTTTTAATTCAGCTACTAACATATTGTCAGGTAGAACAGACAAGTGTACATTCATCGCTCGCAAAGCAAACAGTGATTTCCGGCTTAAGGCGTCCGCAACCACATTAGCCTTTCCCGGGTGGTCATCAATGACAAGCTCGTAATCTTTCAACAACTCAAGCCAACGTCTTTGTCGCAGATTCAAGTCTCGTTGAGTCATCAAATATTGAGACTTTTGTGATCCGAAAACACATGGCACTTCTCACCAAACAAATAATGTCGCCATATTTTCAATGCAAACACAATGGCGGCTAGTTCGAGATCATGGGTCAGATAATTTCTCTCGTGTGGCTTCAATTGTCTCGACGCATAGGCCACAACTCGACCTTCTTACATCAATACGCAACCCAACCCAAGTAGGGATGCATCACTATAAATGACAAACTCTTTACCCGATTCGGGTTGCACCAAAATTGGAGCTCCAGTCAAATGAGTTTTCAGTTGATCGAAGCTTTTCTGACATTCCTCCGTCCATTCGAACTTAACATCCTTTTGAAGTAACTTCGTCATTGGTGTGGCTATCATCGAGAAACCTTTGACAAATCGTCGGTAATAACCGGTGAGCCCTAGAAAGCTCCGGACTTCAGTAACATTTCTCGGAGGCTTCCAGTTAAGTATGGCTGAAATTTTGCCCAGGTCAACTCGAATACCCGATGCGGATACCACATGACCCAAGAAGCTAACCTCTCTTAACCAGAACTCACATTTACTGAACTTAGCATATAACTGCTTATCCCGCAAAATTTGCAACACTTGCCTCAGATGCTCAGCATGTTCGGTCTCATCTCTTGAATAGACCAAGATGTCATCAATAAACACAACTACGAACCGATCCAAATACGGCCTGAAGATCCGATTCATCAAATCCATAAACACCGCAGGGGCATTAGTGAGCCCAAACGGCATCACTAAGAACTCGTAGTGACCGTACCTCGTTCTGAAAGCAGTTTTGGGTACGTCTGAATCTCGAATCCGCAATTGATAATAACCCGATCTCAAATCTATCTTTGAAAACACCGATGCTCCCTTTAATTGATCGAACAGATCATCAATACGCGGTAACGGATACTTATTCTTTATCGTCACTTTATTCAGTTGACGAAAATCAATGCACAACCTCATGGTTCCGTCCTTCTTTTTCACGAACAATACTGGTGCACCCCAAGGTGAGAAACTCGGTCGAGCGAAACCTCTATCCGTCAATTCTTGCAACTGAGCTTTCAACTCTTTTAACTCGGTTAGTGCCATACGATGCGGAGCGATCGAAATAGGCGTAGTTCCAGGTACAAGCTCAATACCAAACTCTACCTCCCGAACAGGTGGCAAACCCGGTAACTCTTCAGGAAAAACATCCGGTATTCACAACCACCGGCACCGATTCGGGTTTCTTTCTAACTCCTTGTCATCAAGTACATACGCGAGGTACGTTTCGCACCCTTTCCTTACATATTTCTGGGCCAACATTGCCGATATTACAGCTGGCAACCCCCTTAAGTCCGCAGACTCAACTCGGATTATTTCGTTATTTGCGCACCTCAAATCGATAGTCTTGCTTTTGCAATTCACAACCGCATCATGCGCGGTTAACCAATCCAACCCAAGAATAACATCAAACTCGTCGAACGGCAAAAGCATCAAATCGGTCGGAAAATAGGATTCTCGGATTATTAGAGGGCATCTCTTACACACTTTATCAACAAGTACGCATTGACCCAAAGGGTTTGATACTCGAATTACGAGCTCAGTAGACTCAACAGGTAGAGTCTTACTGGTTGCTAAGGTTTCGCATACATATGAATGAGTAGAACCAGGGTCAATCAATGCAATCACATTAGTATCAAAGAGAGTGAAGGTACCAGTGATGATGTCGGGGGAGGATGCCTCCTCTCGTGCGCGAATGGCATATGCTCTAGCAGGAGTACGGTTCTCGGCTCGATCGGCCGTATCAGAAGCCCCCCTCTGACTACCACCCCTGCCTCCTAAAATTCTCGGTGGTCTACCTCTAGATGTCACTCCACTAGGTCTTGCACCTTGAATCTTATTCTTCTCATCCAGCTCCGTGCAATCTCTAATGAGGTGGTCCTTCGAACCGCATCCGTAACAGACCCTGCTAGTAGACTTGCCCCAACATTCACCTAGGTGTCGTCTTCCACATTGGGGACATTCAGGTTTCTCGTGACGATTATTGCCCACACTAGCTACCGAAGTAGCTCGGGAGCCCATCGATGGTCTTGCCCTGATGGAAATTCCCGCAGTCGCCCTCGACTTCTTAATGTCCTCCCTGAACTTCTTTACAGCTGAGAACGGAGCTTTACCCGTCGATCTCTTACGATAATCTCTAGCTTCAAATTCAGCCTTCCTCTTCTCCTTTCCAAGTTCTTCCGCCTTGCAGGCTCGTTCGACTAGTGTTACGAATTCTTTTATTTCCAAAATACCCATTAGTAGCTTTAAATCTTCATTCAATCCTTCCTCGAATCTTTTGCACATAGCAACCTCGTCAGCTACACACTCCCGGGCATACCTACTGAGTCTTACGAATTCATGTTAGTATTCAGATACAGTCATACGGCCTTGCTTGAGTTCCAAGAACTCCTTACGCTTCTGATCAATGAACCGTTGGCTAATAAATTTCTTCCGGAATTCCATTTGAAAGAAGTCCCAAGTTACTCGCTCGTTCGGACTATGGAAATCAAGGTCCTCCACCAATAGTAGGCTGAGTCTCGCAACAAAGATACAGCACATTTTAGACATTCGTCGGGTGTGCATGACAATTCATCGAACACCCGAATGGTGTTATCTAGCCAGAACTCGGCCCTTTCGCATCATCAGTTACTATGGCCTTGAACTCCTCGGCCCACGCTTCCTAATCAAGTCTACAGGTGGCTTACTCAGCCTCACAGGATCAACGACTGATGGCATTACAGGCTCTTGGGGTGGATTATTCAAATTCGGGAATTGTTGGACAGCCGGGTTGGTTCGGGCATATTGCGCGACCCACTCATTCATCATGGTAAAGAAGGCTTGTTTAGCCCCTCACCTTGATTATTCGCAGATGACTGAGGTTCAACAAGCGGCGTCCCTTGTGCAGGAGCAGCCGCTATGCTCTCAACGTCATCCGCTAGGGTTCTTTCTTCACCGGGGTCCATTTACTAATCAAAACAAAAACATTTCAACCGTCGGAAGTCATCACACATTTAAACATTAACATTCGGCATGTATAGCTAGACTCATACGCGCTATGGTAGTCCTAGAACCGACTAAACCATGGCTCTGATACCAATAAAATGTAACACCCCGAACCCGAAACCGACACCGGAGTCGAACACGAGGTGTTAACTGGCTTTAACCCCTTACAAAATTATTTTCCAGACACTGCCCAACTGTGTACTAGTCGTTTAAAAATCATATCTTGAGTTCGTAACTCGAAAATCAGTTTCGTAATTTTTCCCAGAAACTAGACTCATGTGCCCATCTATGTATTTTTTTCTAGAATTTTTGGTTGGGCCAATTAGTACAGTTTATTAGTCAAAGTTCCCCAAGTTGCAGGGGTCGACTACACTGACCTTTGCCCATTACGACTTGAATATCTCCCTGCACGGGGCTTCAATACTGATGCCGTTTGTTTCTATGAAAACTAGACTCAGAGAGGAATCTGTACATATATGGTACGACCCCTAATTATCTCTGGTTAATTTATAATGAATTTCCAAAGTCAGAGCAGGGAATCCAGAAACCGTTCTGGCCCTGTCCCACAAAAATCTGATTATCTCTAATATACTGCCCATATGATCTTTTCGTTACTCCATGAAAGCTAG
>NC_053431.1:59086667-59156160 GCF_007990345.1 Gossypium hirsutum
AGAATATGTAAAGATTTGAAAATTAGTCGATTTGTCATTGATATTTAGTCAATAGGACTTATATAAAAATTTTAAAAGTATGGTCATGCATGAGGACCTATTAGTGCATGTGGAAGAGACTTGATGTCTTCTTATGTGGCGCCTATGGTGAAAATACACATTGTTTAGTGAATGAAGGAAAATTAGATGATATAAATAATGAAAGGAGGTGATGAAAAAAAAAAAAAAAATAATAATGGTCTCATGCTACACCCATTGCCGTGAGCTAAAGGAAGGAAAAGAAAGGTTTTGTTCATCCTTTTTCAACCTCTTTTGACCGAAATCCTAAGGAAGAGGATTAGAGGAATTTGGCATGCATGTAACTAGATTGAGGTATGTTAATGTTATTCTTTGAGATTCATGTATATTTTAAGTTGTAAGTTCAAAATCTACCCTAGCCATGGTTCAACTTTGTTAAATGATGGAGATGACATTCGGCCATGAATGTTACGTTCTTGGTTGGTATTTTGATGTCTTGGTGATGAGGTAAGGAGATGGTTGACTTTGGGTGTTTAATAAAAGGTTTGGATGTGAGTGTGTGAGAAGTAAAATGAGGAGTCTAGCAACTCCATAAGTCGGCCATGGGTTTGAGGATTAGAATTTATTCTTGTTAAAATTTATGAATCTAGTGTGTGAAGTGTTGAACCAACTAAGGATAAAAGCATGGGTACAAAGTAGGAAGAATCGGTACTATGGTTGACACAATGCCGAATGTAAAGATTTATAAATATGATGTGATTGAGTGATAATGGAAAAAGGATAATTAGATTATAAATGATATAAAGATTTTAGAATTATTTTGTTAGTGTGTGTATGATTAAGTATTCGCAATATACTTAAATGATACTTGATTATATGGAGTATGTTATTCGCCACATATAATATATATTATGTTAAATTTGATTATGTATATGGCATTAAGATGTGGAACTTAAGAAATGTAGTCATATGTGGAATTACATGATGTATAGTTGACATTGTACACACATACATCCATTCGGCCATCAACATGAGTAATTGTGAGGATGGTTGCCGAATATACAAACATACATAAGCATGTGTAATTGAATTATGAATGTTTAACAAGATGGTTAAACTAGTGAATTATTGATTAAGCTCAAGGAGCTAAAGGAGGAGAATCAAGCAAAGGCAAAGAAAAGATCACTGAGTAGCCGAGTTGGAACCGTCTTACCAACACAAGGTAAGTCATTAAGCATGTAGTTGGTATTTTTCAAATGGTCATAATGTTTATGTATTGATGCTGAATGGAATGAATAAATATACATATATATATGCATGTACGTATGTGATGATGAAATTGTTGAATGAAAGAAAAGAGGTAAGATGTACTGAGTTGTTGATCTCGGCACTAAACGTGCGGTATAACCATTATGACCATGAGATTGGCGCTAAGTGCGCGGGATTAAATTGTACAGCACTAAGTGTGCGATTGACTATGTTGCACTAAGTGTGCGAAATGATATGATGCACTAAGTGTGCGAATTGACCATGCGGCACTAAGTGTGCGAGTTGACTATGTAGCACTAGTGTGCGATTTGATTACGTAGCCTAAGTGTGCGGTTGATTATATAGCACTGAGTGTGCGGACTCAATATACATTCGTGAATCATTATGGACACTATGTGTGCGACACTATTGAGTCGATCGCGGACAGCGGATCGGGTAAGTGTCTTGAGTACATGGCTAATAGGTGCTATGCTTATACTTGGGTTGAGCTCGGTAAGTTTGAACCTATGTGACAAATATACTTGAAGTCGTACATAAAATTTATCGTAGGATGGGTGAAAGGCCGTTTAGTCGTTTGATTGTAACGAAAATAAATTGATTTATGAAATGCTTCAATGTCCTATTGATGAGTATATGGAATGTGAATGCATGAATTGATATGAAACTGAATCGATAGGTTGGAGGAACTATGGTATGGTTCGGTATGGATGGAGTAAATTGCTCGTTCCATTTTGTTTCCTCTTGTGATAATGTTATTGATGGATGGTAGTGCATTGCTTATGACTTACTGAGTTATAAACTCACTCGGTGTTTCCTTGTCACCCATTATAGGTTGCTTGGACTCATCTATTTTTGCGGGGTCAGGCCGTCATCGAAGTCATCACACCGGATAGCAAGTTTTGGTACTTTCTTCTTAGTTGGCTTAGAAGAACATTTTGGCATGTATAAGCTATTACGTTGTGTTTGAACTTTGGCATGTAAACTTTAAGCCATGCGAAAATGGCACGAATGTTCGATTGAGTTGGATCAAGGGTAGGCATGAAATGGACCTAGTTACTTCGTAACAGATGCTGGCAGCAGCAGTGTCATGAGATTGAAAAATCACTAAAATAGTAGGAGTGGAATTAATTGATGAATAAATTATGTAATCGAAGCTCGATGAGTCTGTTTTCATGAGGAAGTAACGAAAAGATCATATGGGCAGTATATTAAGAGATAATCAGATTTTGTGGGACAGGGCCAGAACGGTTTCTGGATTCCCTGCTCCGACTTTGGAAATTCATTATAAATTAACCAGAGATAATTAGGGGTCGTACCATATATGTACAGATTCCTCTCTGAGTCTAGTTTTCATAGAAACAAACGGCATCAGTATTGAAGCCCCGTGCAGGGAGATATCCAAGTCGTAATGGGAAAGGTCAGTGTAGTCGACCCCTGCAACATGGAGACTTTGACTAATAAACTGTACTAATTGGCCCGACCAAAAATTCTAGAAAAAAATACATAGATGGGCACATGAGTCTAGTTTCTGGAAAAATTACGAAACTGATTTTCGAGTTACGAAACTCAAGATATGATTTTAAAACGACTAGTACACAGATTGGGCAGTGTCTGGAAAATAAATTTATAAGGGGTTAAAGTCAGTTAACACCTCGTGTTCGACTCCGGTGTCGGTTTCGGGTTCGGGGTGTTACATTTGATTGGTATCAGAGCTATGGTTTAGTCGGTTCTAGGACTACCATAGCGCGTATGAGTCTAGCTATACATGCCGAATGTTAATGTTTAAATGTGTGATGACTTCTGACGGTTGAAATGTTTTTGTTTTGATTAGTAAATGGACCCCGGTGAAGAAAGAACCCTAGCGGATGACGTTGAAGCGTAGCGGCTGCTCCTGCACAAGGGACGCCGCCTGTTGAACCTCAGTCATCTGCGAATAATCAAGGTGAGGGGGCTAAACAAGCCTTCTTTACCATGATGAATGAGTGGGTCGCGCAATATGCCCGAACCAACCCGGCTGTCCAAAATTCCCAAATTTGAATAATCCACCCCAAGAGCCTGTAATGCCATCAGTCGCTGATCCTGTGAGGCTGAGTAAGCCACCTGTAGACTTGATTAGGAAGCGTGGGGCCGAGGAGTTCAAGGCCATAGTAACTGATGATGCGAAAGGGCCGAGTTCTGGCTTGATAACACCATTCGGGTGTTCGATGAATTGTCATGCACACCCGACGAATGTCTAAAATGTGCTGTATCTTTGTTGCGAGACTCAGCCTACTATTGGTGGAGGACCTTGATTTCCATAGTCCCGAACGAGCGAGTAACTTGGGACTTCTTTCAAACGAATTCCGAAAGAAATTTATTAGCCAACGGTTCATTGATCAGAAGCGTAAGGAGTTCTTGGAACTCAAGCAAGGCCGTATGACTGTATCTGAATACGAACATGAATTCGTAAGACTCAGTAGGTATGCCCGGGAGTGTGTAGCTGATGAGGTTGCTATGTGCAAAAGATTCGAGGAAGGATTGAATGAAGATTTAAAGCTACTAATGGGTATTTTGGAAATAAAAGAATTCGTAACACTAGTCGAACGAGCCTGCAAGGCGGAAGAACTTGGAAAGGAGAAGAGGAAGGCTGAATTTGAAGCTAGAGATTATCGTAAAAGATCGACGGGTAAAGCTCCGTTCTCAGCTGTAAAGAAGTTCAGGGAGGACATTAATGAGTCGAGGGCGACTGCGGGAATTTCCATCAGGGCAAGACCATCGATGGGCTCCCGAGCTACTTGGTAGCTAGTGTGGGCAATAATCGTCACGAGAAACCTGAATGTCCCCAATGTGGAAGACGACACCTAGGTGAATGTTGGGGCAAGTCTACTAGCAGGGCCTGTTACGGATGCGGTTCGAAGGACCACTTCATTAGAGATTGCACGGAGCCGGATGAGAAGAATAAGATTCAAGGTGCAAGACCTAGTGGAGTGACATCTAGAGGTAGACCACCGAGAATTTTAGGAGGCAGGGGTGGTAGTCAGAGGGGGGCCTCTGATACGGCCGATCGAGCCGAGAACCGTACTCCTGCTAGAGCATATGCCATTCGCGCACGAGAGGAGGCATCCTCCCCCGACGTCATCACTGGTACCTTCACTCTCTTTGATACTAATGTGATTGCATTGATTGACCCTGGTTCTACTCATTCATATGTATACGAAACCTTAGCAACCAGTAAGACTCTACCTGTTGAGTCTACTGAGCTCGTAATTCGAGTATCAAACCCTTTGGGTCAATGCGTACTTGTTGATAAAGTGTGTAAGAGATGCCCTCTAATAATCGAGAATCCTGTTTTCCGGCCGATTTGATGCTTTTGCCGTTCGACGAGTTTGATGTTATTCTTGGTTTGGATTGGTTAACCGCGCATGATGCGGTTGTGAATTGCAAAAGCAAGACTATCGATTTGAGGTGCGCAAATAACGAAATAATCCGAGTTGAGTCTGCGGACTTAAGGGGGTTGCCAGCTGTAATACAGCAATGTTGGCCCAGAAATATGTAAGGAAAGGGTGCGAAGCATACCTCGCGTATGTACTTGATGACAAGGAGTTAGAAAAGAAACCCGAATCGGTGCCGGTGGTTTGTGAATACCCGGATGTTTTTCCTGAAGAGTTACCGGGTTTGCCACCTGTTCGGGAGGTAGAGTTTGGTATTGAGCTTGTACCTGGAACTACGCCAATTTCGATCGCTCCGTATCGTATGGCACTAACCGAGTTAAAAGAGTTGAAAGCTCAGTTGCAAGAATTGACGGATAGAGGTTTCGCTCGACCGAGTTTCTCACCTTGGGGTGCACCAGTATTGTTCGTGAAAAAGAAGGACGGAACCATGAGGTTGTGCATTGACTATCGTCAACTGAATAAAGTGACGATAAAGAATAAGTATCCGTTACCGCGTATTGATGATCTGTTCGATCAATTAAAGGGAGCATCGGTGTTTTCAAAGATAGATTTGAGATCGGTTATTATCAGTTGCGGATTCGAGATTCGGACGTACCCAAAACTGCTTTCAGAACGAGGTACGGTCACTACGAGTTCTTAGTGATGCCGTTTGGGCTCACTAATGCCCTGCGGTGTTTATGGATTTGATGAATCGGATCTTCAGGCCGTATTTGGATCGGTTCATAGTTGTGTTTATTGATGACATCTTGGTCTATTCAAGAGATGAGACCGAACTTGCTGAGCATCTGAGGCTAGTGTTGCAAATTTTGCGGGATAAGCAGTTATATGCTAAGTTCAGTAAGTGTGAGTTCTGGTTAAGAGAGGTTATCTTCTTGGGTCATGTGGTATCCGCATCGGGTATTTGAGTTGACCCGAGCAAAATTTCAGCCATACTTAACTGGAAGCCTCCGAGAAATGTTACCGAAGTCCGGAGCTTTCTAGGGCTCGCCGGTTATTACCGAGATTTGTCAAAGGTTTCTCGATGATAGCCACACCAATGACGAAGCTACTTCAAAAGGATGTTAAGTTCGAATGGACGGAGAAATGTCAGAAAAGCTTCGATCAACTGAAAACTCATTTGACTGAAGCTCCAATTTTGGTGCAACCCGAATGGGTAAAGAGTTTGTCATTTATAGTGACGCATCCCTACTTGGGTTGGGTTGCGTATTGATGCAAGAAGGTCGAGTTGTGGCCTATGCGTCGAGACAATTGAAGCCACACGAGAGAAATTATCCGACCCATGATCTCGAACTAGCCGCCATTGTGTTTGCATTGAAAATATGGCGACATTATTTGTTTGGTGAGAAGTGTCATGTGTTTTCGGATCACAAAAGTCTCAAATATTTGATGACTCAACGAGACTTGAATCTGCGACAAAGACGTTGGCTTGAGTTGTTGAAAGATTACGAGCTTGTCATTGATTACCACCGGGAAAGGCTAATGTGGTTGCGGACGCCTTAAGCCGGAAATCACTGTTTGCTTTGCGAGCGATGAATGTACACTTGTCTGTTCTACCTGACAATGTGTTAGTAGCTGAATTAAAAGCCAAACCATTATTGACTCATCAAATTCGTGAAGCTCAGAAAGTCGATGATGAATTGGTTGCAAAACGAGCTGAGTGTGTTCCGAACAAGGAATCGGAGTTTCAGATTGATGATGATGGTTGTTTGAGGTTTAGAAGTCGTTTGTGTGTTCCAAGGAATTGGAACTCATTCCGATGATTCTGAACGAAGCCCATTGTAGCCGAATGTCAATTCACCCGGGGAGCACGAAAATGTACAACGACTTGAAACGTCGGTTTTGGTGGCATGGTATGAAACGAGACATCTCCGACTTTGTTTCGAGATGTTTAATATGTCAACAAGTGAAAGCGGAACATCAAGTGCCTTCAGGGTTACTTCAGCCGATCATGATACCCGAGTGGAAATGGGACCGAGTCACAATGGACTTTGTGTCCGGACTGCCATTGTCCGCAAGTAAGAAGGATGCGATTTGGGTTGTTGTTGATAGACTGACTAAGTCGGCTCACTTTATCCCCGTGCGTACGGATCTTTCATTGGATAAACTAGCCGAATTGTATGTCTCTCAGATTGTGAGATTACATGGAGTACCTATTTCTATCGTGTCGGATAGAGATCCGAGATTCACCTCACGATTTTGGAAGAAATTGCAAGAAGCTTTGGGTACCAAGCTGCATTTTAGCACCGCTTTTCACCCCCAAACCGATGGTTAATCCGAGCGGATAATTCAGATACTTGAGGATATGTTGAGATGTTGCATCCTCGAGTTCAGTAGTTCATGGGAACGGTATTTACCTTTGATTGAATTCGCTTACAACAATAGTTTTCAATCAAGTATTAAGATGGCACCTTATGAGGCTTTGTACGGTCGTAAATGCCGTACGCCATTGTTTTGGACCGAGCTTGGTGAAAGTAAAATTTTCGGAGTTGATTTGATTAAAGATGCCGAACAAAAAGTAAAGGTAATCCGCGAAAGTCTGAAGGTAGCCACAGATCGTCAAAAATCGTATGCGGATTTAAAACGAAAGGACATTGAATATCAGGTGGGAGATAAAGTGTTTCTTAAAGTGTCACCTTGGAAGAAGGTACTCAGATTTGGTCGTAAAGGCAAGTTGAGCCCGAGATTCATTGGGCCGTACGAAATTTCCGAACGAGTTGGGCCGGTTGCATATAGATTGATTTTGCCCCCTGAACTTGAAAGGATGCACGATGTCTTCCATGTTTCAATGCTTCGACGTTATAGATCCGATCCGTCACATGTGATTAATCCCTCAGAAGTTGAAATTCAATCTGACTTGAGCTATGAAGAAGAACCGATTCGTATCCTAGCTCGTGAAGTGAAAGAGTTGCGAAATAAAAGGGTTCCGTTGGTTAAGGTGTTGTGGCTCAAACACGGGATCGAGGAAGCAACCTGGGAACCCGAGAGCTCGATGAAAGAACGATATCCAAACCTATTTACCGGTAAGATTTTCGAGGACGAAAATTTCTTAAGTGAGGGAGAGTTGTGACAGCCCAAAATTGACCCTAGTCGGGAAGTCATTTTGGGACCGCTAAACCGAGTCACCGAAAGGTTGGAAGGTGATGTTTATTGTCTAGAATATGTAATCATGAATATGTGAAAATTTCAAGCTTCGATTTAGTCGATTGCATGTGAATTTAGTCAATAGGACTTATATGAGAAAATTTTAAAATGTGATAGGTCAATGCATGAGGACCTATTAGTGCATGTGGAAGAAAAAGGGGACTTGCATGTCAAATTCCCCCTCCCTAATATGTAGTGGCCGGCCATGCTATGGGTGGAAACATGTCACCAACATGTTGTGTTAGTGATGTATGGTAAGGAAAATAAAATAATAAGCATGATAATTAAATAATGAAAGGAAGGGTGATGAAAAAAAAAGAAAAAAAATAATGGTCTCATGCATACACCCCATTGCCGTGAGCTAAAGGAAGGAAAAGAAAGGTTTTGTTCATCCTTTTTCAACCTCTTTTGACCGAAAATCCTAAGGAAGAGGATTAGGAGGAAGTTTGGCCATGCATGTAACTAGATTGAGGTATGTTTAATGTTATTCTTTGAGATTCATGTATATTTTAAGTTGTAAGTTCAAAATCTACCTAGTCATGGTTCAAACTTTGTTAAATGATGGAGATGACATTCGGCCATGAATGTTACGTTCTTGGTTGGTATTTTGATGTCTTTGGTGATGAGGTAAGGAGATGGTTGACTTTGGGTGTTTAATAAAAGGGTTTGGATGTGAGAGTGTGTGAGAAGTAGAAATGAGGAGTCTTAGGAACTCCATGAAGGTTCGGCCATGGTAGTTTGAGGATTAGAGATTTTATTTCTTGTTAAAAATTTGATGAATCCTAGTGTGTGAAGTGTTTGAACCAACTAAGGATTAATAGATGCATGGGTACAAAGTAGGAAGAATCGGCTACTATGGTTGACACCAATGCCGAATGTAAAGATGTTATAGTAAATAATGTATGTGATTTGAGTTGATAATGTGAAAAAGGATAATTAGATGTATTATAAATGATATAAAGATTTTAGAAATTATTTTGGTTAGGTGTGTGTATGATTAAGTATATTCGGCAATATACTTAAAGTGAGTACTTGATATTATATGGGAGTATGTATATTCGGCCACATGAGTAAATATATATATGATGTTAAATTTGATTATGTATAATGGGCATTAAGATGTGGAACTTAAGAAATGTAGTCATATGTGGAATTACATGATGCTATAGTTGACATTGTACACACATACATCCATTCGGCCATCAACATGAGTAATTAGTGAGGATGGTTGCCGAATATACAAACATACATAAGCATGTGTAATTGAATTATGAATGTTTAACAAGATGGTTAAACTAGTGAATTATTGATTAAGCTCAAGGAGCTAAAGGAGGAGAATCAAGCAAAGGCAAAGAAAAGATCACTGAGTAGCCGAGTTGGAACCGTCTTACCCAACACAAGGTAAGTCATTAAGCATGTAGTTGGTATTATTTCAAATGGTCATAATGTTTATGTATTGATGCTGAATGGAATGAATAAATATACATATATATATGCATGTACATATGTGATGATGAAATTGTTGAATGAAAAGAAAAGAGGTAAGATGTACTGAGTTGTTGATCTCGGCACTAAACGTGCGGGTATAACCATTTATGACCATGAGATTGGCGCTAAGTGCGCGGGATTAAATTGTACAGCACTAAGTGTGCGATTTGACTATGTTGCACTAAGTGTGCGAAATGAATATGATGCACTAACTGTGCGAATTGACCATGCGGCACTAAGTGTGCGAGTTTGACTATGTAGCACTAAGTGTGCGATTTGATTACGTAGCACTAAGTGTGCGAGTTGATTATATAGCACTGAGTGTGCGGACTCAATATACATTCGTGAATCATTATGGACACTATGTGTGCGACACTATTGAGTCGATCGCGGACAGCGGATCGGGTAAGTGTCTTGAGTACATGGCTAATAGGTGCTATGCTTATACTTGGGGTTGAGCTCGGTAAGTTTGAACCTATGTGACAAATATACTTGAAGTCGTACATAAAATTTATCGTAGGATGGGTGAAAGGCCGTTTAGTCGTTTGATTGTAACGAAAATAAATTGATTTATGAAAATGCTTCAATGTCCTATTGATGAGTATATGGAATGTGAATGCATGAATTGATATGAAACTGAATCGATAGGTTGGAGAAACTATGGTATGGTTCGGTCTGGATGGAGTAAATTGCCTCGTTCCATTTTGTTTCCTCTTGTGATAATGTTATTGATGGATGGTAGTGCATTGCTTATGACTTACTGAGTTATAAACTCACTCGGTGTTTCCTTGTCACCCATTATAGGTTGCTTGGACTCATCTATTTTTGCGGGGTCAGGCCGTCATCGAAGTCATCACACCGGATAGCAAGTTTTGGTACTTTCTTCTTAGTTGGCTTAGAAGAACATTTTGGCATGTATAAGCTATTACGTTGTGTTTGAACTTTGGCGTGTAAACTTTAAGCCATGCGAAAATGGCACGAATGTTCGATTGAGTTGGATCAAAGGTAGGCATGAAATGGACCTAGTTACTTTCGTAACAGATGCTGGCAGCAGCAGTGTCATGAGATTGCAAAATCACTAAAAATAGTAGGAGTGGAATTAATTGATGAATAAATTATGTAATCGAAGCTCGATGAGTCTGTTTTCATGAGGAAGTAACGAAAAGATCATATGGGCAGTATATTAAGAGATAATCAGATTTTTGTGGGACAGGGCCAGAACGGTTTCTGGATTCTTTGCTCCGACTTTGGAAATTCATTATAAATTAACCAGAGATAATTAGGGGTCGTACCATATATGTACAGATTCCTCCCTGAGTCTAGTTTTCATAGAAACAAACGGTATCAGTATTGAAGCCCCGTGCAGGGAGATATCCAAGTCGTAATGGGCAAAGGTCAGTGTAGTCGACCCCTGCAACATGGGAGACTTTGACTAATAAACTGTACTAATTGGCCCGACCAAAAATTCTAGAAAAAAATACATAGATGGGCACATGAGTCTAGTTTCTGGAAAAAATTACGAAACTGATTTTCGAGTTACGAAACTCAAGATATGATTTCTAAAACGACTAGTACACAGATTGGGCAGTGTCTGGAAAATAAATTTTATAAGGGGTTAAAGTCAGTTAACACCTCGTGTTCGACTCCGGTGTCGGTTTCGGGTTCGGGGTGTTACAGGAACTTAGCCCGGATACATCACTAGCACGAATGCTCCTCGGGACTTAGCCCGAATATATCACTAGCATGAATGCTCTTCGGAACTTAGCCCGGATACATCACTAGCATGAATGCTCTTCGGGACTTAGCCCGGATACATCGCTAGCATGAATGCTCTTCGGGACTTAGCCCGGATTTAGTAACTTGCACCAATGCCTTCGGATCTTAGTCCGGATATGGTCACTTAGCACAAAGCCTTCGGGACTTAGCCCGGACATCATTCGAATAACCATGCACATTTAACAATAAATCATGACACATTCGTATTTCATTTTCATTAGCAAAACTCAAACACAAGACACTTATCATTCTTGCAATTTCGGCTCAATAGCCACACACAAAGAGCATGATTTTGATTTGCTTAAAGCATGATCTAATCAAATCATAATTTAAGCTCTATTACTCAAGAACTTACCCCTTTCCGCTGTCCGAAATCGACTTGGTAAGGTCGCACCCTTAATATAAATAATTGATAGAAAATATATATATAGTGGGTTTGCACACATAGTGCTTAATAATCAACCACGCACACTTAGTGCCATGTACTTTAAACTCGCACACTTAGTGCCATGCATTTCAAGCCCGCACACTTAGTGCCAATCTCACAACCGTGAACACTTATTGCCCGCACACTTAGTGCCAATCTCACAACCGTGAACACTTATTGCCCGCACACTTAGTGCCAATCACACTTATTGCCCGCACACTTAGTGCCAATCTCACAACCGTGAACACTTATTGCCCGCACACTTAGTGCCAATCTCACAACCGTGAACACTTATTGCCCGCACACTTAGTGCTGAAAACCAACCACTCTATACGCTTCACTGCCTTTTTACATTCGACAATTTCGTCTCTACATACATATACACATATAGCAATACACATTAGTATATCATTTACATTACTTGAATACAAACACAACATGCTTATCGACCATTCAACTTCCAGTTCCATAGCCACATACAAAAATCACATTTATAGTCAGAACACTCCTTCAAAATTGCATCACTTATACCCTTATAATTCAATCCAAATCGAAATTCAAATACGAGTACATGATACGTACCTGATCAACTTAATAATTTAGGCATATCTAAATGAAGTTATATCGCAAATTCTCATAGTCAGAAGCTTGCTACAGCTCGATCGGGATCAAGATTCATTACAATACAGCAAACACATTTTAATAGCCAAAAATCATCACACTATCATTTTATCACTTTATGGCAAGTATAAATAGACTCACGCGTGCTACGTTAGTCCTAGAATCGACTAAACCGTAGCTCTGATACCAATAAAATTGTGACACCCCGTACCCGAGACCGTTGCCGGAGTCGGACACGAGGGGTTCACAGACTAAATTCGCTTACTATCGCAGTCCATTTTAAAATTTTCCAGGCAGTTGGCTAACTGCGACACTGTCACCTTAAAAATCATATCTTGAGTTTCACAACTCGAAAATCAGTTTCGTAATTTTTCCCTGAAACTATACTCATATACCCATCTACATATTTTTTTCTAGAATTTTTGGTCGGGCCAATTAGTACAGTTTATTAGTCAAAGTCTCCCATGTTACAGGGATCGGCTACACTGACCTTTGCGCATTACGACTTGGATATATCCCTGCACAGAGCTTCAATACTGATGCCGTTTATTTCTATAGAAACTAGACTCAGAGAGGAATCTATACATATATGGCATGACTCCTAATTATCTCTGGTTAATTTATAATGAATTTCCAAATCACTTTCCGTTAATTTTTCCTGAATATAGACTCGTATATCTTCCATCCATAAAATTTCCAGAATTTTAGGTTTGGCCAATCAATACCAGATTTTTCATAAAGTTTCCCCTGTTTCACTGTTTGACTAATCTGACTACTCTTCACTACGAATCAAATTTCTCATTTTACAGAATTCAAAATGTGTTTTATTTGATTTAATTTGAAACTAGACTCATTAAGGAGTCTAAGAATATAAATTTTATCTTATAACCATTTTTGTACAATTTATAATGATTTTCTAAAAACAGAACAGGGGATTTCGGAGTCATTCTGACACCGTCTCACACAACTTTAAATATCTCATTATCGGAAATTCCTTTGCTTACACGGTTTCTTTTATAAGAAACTAGACTAATTAAGCTTTAATTTCATGTCTCATTCAGCCTCTAATTCAAGTCCATAAATTTATGGTGATTTTCTAAAGTCACGTTACTGCTGCTGTCCGAAGCAGACTATTTCAAATTACCCTTAAATTCCCAAGCTCAAACACTTAAGAACTTACCATTTGAGCTTAGAACATATCATGGCCACGTCATATCTTACTAAATCAACTCATCATGTCCTATTATAATTGAATTTACTCAACGTTTAAACACTTAAAACTTACCTCGGAAGTTGCCGAACGATTACGACGGCTCTTCGATCACTTTTTTCCTTTCCCTTATCCAACTTTGATCCTCTAGGCTCTTGAGCTAAATCAAACAAATTTACTTCTCAATCAAACACATATATATGGCAACCATATACATTTCAAAAACCAATTCGTTCGTATCATTTGTCCATATATTAGCTTTTAGCATATTTGGTCATTAGAGTGACCTATTTAACTTTCAAGCATTCATTTCTAATTTTAATTAAACAATGCCGAATGCCATTAGCTACTAATGCCACACACACACATGTGCATAAAATTCATCCATACATAACCTCTAGCTCATTCGGTCATTCATCTCTCAAACCTATCAAAGTTTCATGTCGAACTTCCCTGGCCGAATACACATATAAGCACATAATGCACATTTAGAATTTTTTTTTATTTACTTCATGATACATTCGGCCTTGGCAACAATTTCATTAGAAATCCCTATTAGCCACTTCATCAATCAATTATATCATCTACTTAATATTTCATAACTTATCATGCTAGCTGAATATTATTTATTCAAGTTCATCATCTTCATATTCGGCATTAGCATCAAATATAATAGCCCATTTCTTCCCACTTTGAATCTATGCATCCATTTAATCATAGTTTGTTCAAGCACTCATACAACAAGATTCATCCAATTTAACAAGAAACAAAAACTTTATTCCTCCATAGCTACAATGGCCGAAAGATCTAGACATCTCAATACCGAAATTTCTAACATGGGTTGCCTAAAGAATTTGGTAGGGAGTTCAAATTTATCTAGCATTTCAAGTAACTTAACACATCCATATAGCTAACATGCTAATAGTCTCAAGGCTTCAACTAAAACTTTTGAAGCCTCTTAGTCGAATACTATCTCTCTAATAATCCCAAATCCATCCATGAGATAGTTAGAATTTAGACTAATCATCCAAGGGATGTATGAACTTTCAAAGCAACACTAAACATAGTGAGCCTTCATAGCCGATTTTTCTCCAAGCTCATTCCCTTCCTTTCTTTCTTCTATTCGGCCAAAGATGTT
Organism: Gossypium hirsutum; assembly: GCF_007990345.1. Lineage (NCBI taxonomy): Eukaryota > Viridiplantae > Streptophyta > Magnoliopsida > Malvales > Malvaceae > Gossypium > Gossypium hirsutum. The sequence continues at coordinate 59,101,187 of NC_053431.1, forward strand.
CAAGGATGAACACTTTTTTTTCTTTGTTTCCTTTCTTCCATTCACGGAAAAGGGGGGGGGGCATGGATGAGACCATTTTTTTTTCATCACTCCACCTTTTTGCATTACTTTAATCCTAACCCCTTTTTTTTATTCTTTCTAACATAACTCACTAGCACAACATGTTTGCAACATGTTTCCACCCATAGCATGGCCGGCCACTATGCTTTAATTTTGGGTAATTTGACATGCAAACCCATCATTTCACAACATGCATTATTAGGCCACTTTACATTTGCCTAGCACATTTCCAAATTTTCTCACATAAGTCCTATTTGATAAAATTCACTTACTATTAACAAAATTCAAACATGAAATTTTCACACATGCATATGTACATATAATGAGCATCAACTATGACGGTTAATTATCTTTATGACTCGGTTTAGTGGTCCCGAAAGCACTTTTCGACTAGGGTCACTTTAGGGGTGTCACACATGGAAACCCTAGGTGAGAGAAAAGGAACTTTCAAGGCCTAATTGGATAAGTTTCCTTGTCCCATTTTTAGTAATTTTGATATTTTTGAAACCGGGATAGCTTAATCTCTTTATTTAAGGGATTAATTTAAAAAGTTATCAAGGTATGAAAAGTGGGTATGGATGTATATGTTGGAAATTAAAAATTTATGGTAGAAAATGAAAGATTATTAATAGATAAACAACTTTTACAAAGTGATTTTTGATGAAAACATGATTTAGGGACTAAAATGAAAAGTTGTAAAATTTAATGAAAAAATCTAAAATTTTATGAATACATGTGCTGTAAAATTTATAATGGGGCTTTGATTAGGCTTGGAATAGGAAGTAATTTGCACAAGTTTCATTTTCTGAGCCTAGGGACAAAATCAGAATTTATGGAAAAGTTAGGGGCAAAATGGTATTTTTACCTAGGACGTGAATTAAGTCCATTTAAAATTGAAATGTGTGAAATTGATGGTTAATTTTATTTATATAGATCCGGACAACACTAATTCTAGGTTAGATCGAGGAAAAGAAAATGTTTCAGACTAGTAAACTTTTTACACGACCAAGTGTCGAGGTAAGTCCATGTAACTTAACTGAACTTGTAAATATGTTTAATTGAATGTTGTATCACCCCTTACCCATATTCGACACCAGAATAGGGTACGAGGCATTATCAAACTTAAACACCAGCAAACATACAATTCCGAGTCATAAATTTTCGTCCAAATTTAAAACTTTTCACTCATAATCATATCGTCCCTAAAACGAGCCTACGAGGCCCAAAACGTGCTTTGAAAGCGGTTCGAGCCTAAACTGAGTGCTTTGGAAAATTTCACAACACTTAGAAAATTTTTCATGTATTAAGAGTCACACCCCGATGTGGCTTGAGACACACCCGTGTGGGTAGGCCGTGTGGTCACACACGCTCGTGTCCCTAACTCGTGTAACTCTATGTTTATGACATCATGCACCAAAGGGAGTCACATAGCCAAGTCACACGCCCATGTGTTAGGCCGTGTGGCAAATTTAATTTTTGAAAATTTCCATAAAAAAGGGGTAGACTTCACACTCCTTGAAAACACACCCATGCCCCTAGGTCGTGTCTTTCACACGGCTGAGACACCCGACCATGTCTCTGCCCATGTGGCCAAAATAAGGCTATGTACCAAGCCATTTTGCCACCCTTACTTGCACCAAATTGCACAACATCAAGAAACACCAAATCCAAGCATATACATACAACCAAATCAACCATAACCAAGATGTCAATACATCAATTACACATACTAACATCTATCATGCATAAACATCACATATTTTCTTTTCCATTCATGCCAATTTCATCTTCATGACAAGCTTCATAACATAAATATACCAATGACCAATAAAGTTAATATTTCCCAACTTCCAATGGCCATATACAAAATGAACCATGAACCATTCACAATTATAACCATCACATACCAGTACCATATCAACATCTATCATACACACAACATTTATCATGCCATAAATCACATTTCCAAATATTTCACATTCATCAAGCATACCATGATCATATCACCATAGACATTGACACATATATGAATATACTTAGGCTTACAACCAAGTTGTTGTTATAAGCCAACTTACATGACCAAATAGCAAAACAAGCCTTTGACAATTACAAGCCATGAAATTGGCTAAAATCATAATGACACATATGACCAAAAGACCAAGTCCCTATACATGCCATCAATACCCAAAATTGTAGCTTGATAGTGTGATAGGATCTCCGACGATCTCCAACTCGAGCTAGCTTAAAGGCACTTTAAAACATGGGAAAGGAAGAGGGTAACCTATATAGCTTAGTAAGTCCGCATGAAAATAATAAGCAACTCTTATTAAGCATTTATCAGGTTCAACAATTTAAACACAAGATAGTACTAATAGCGATGAATTTCATAGTTATAATTTTATTTAGCCACAATGTTTACTCTATTAAATCATAAGCATAATTTAACATATCTTGGAATTAGCCTAACAACCGTAATCTTCTTTCGTAACATATCACAGCACTTAACATGTCATTTCAGACCTTATAGTAACCATGCATATTAAATATGAGTATTCACATTTCAAGCATATATTTTAACATTTTTCAATTGTTCCAAGTTCATATCTTCTCATACTTCCATAATTATTTTTAATAGGCAATTATACCTGTGACAGACCTAATTTGACCCTAGTCGGAATATGGTTTCGGGACCACAAAACCGAGTCATAAAAATTTACTTTAATTTTAATTGAATATATTTGATGTGTAATAGTGTGTGTGTGGAAAATTAATGTTTTAATTTATTGTTAGGAATGTGAATTTTCTTGAAAGGACTTAGTTGAGAAACTTAGAAAAGATGATAGGTAAATTGTAAGGATCAAATAACAACAAGGTGAGAAAACTTGGGTTTACATGTCAAATTGCCCAAAACTCAAGTAGTGGCCGGCCAAGCAAGGATGGTTCTTCCATTAAGTTGAATTTTAATGTAATGCTTTATTAGTAAATGGTTAAAATAAATTAAAGAAAGGAAAGATGAATAAAATAAGAGAGCAAGAGAAAGTCTTCATCCTCTTTCTTTTTCAAGTGCAGTGAGCTAGGAGAAAGAAGAGAGAAATGTTCTAAGACATTCTGCCATCCTAAGGGGATTGATTAAGGTAGGATTCATGTTAGTTTTGTTAAAATTTTTGTGAAAATCTAGTAGTAGCCAATGTCTTATTATATCCCATATGTTAATTTTCTACCTAAATAGGTAATTAAATGGCATACGGTTAGGGAGAGGTAAATGCTAAGAGTATGGTGCTTTTGATGTTGTGCATGGAAATAGTAGAAAGGTGAAAGAAAATTTAGGTAGAAATGTAGTTATATGTGGATTTATATGATATTACAAATAGATGTGAAGCTATGCTAGATTAGGAAAAATTCGGTCAAGTGTTCATGAGAGGAAACTATGTGTTTAAAAGAATAAAAAAGATATTAATTGATAGTATATGTATTCGGCCATCTAATTAAGTGTATAGGTGATGTTAAATCTAATTTTGCACATTCGGCTATATAAGTATGCCCATTTGTGATATTACCTTTGATTGTATAAAATCAACTAAAATGAGTAATTAATAAGGGTGGTTGCCTAATATACAAATATGTATATATGTATGTGTAATTGGATTATTGATAGTAAGGCGATATTATATGGTTATTAGCCGAATGGCTCAAAAGCATAAGGTAGAAAGATAAAAATTTACCATGTGTTTCTTATGATATGAAATCACTAATATGTTGATATAAATATTTAGCAAGACGGTTAAACTAGTTTAACTTATTCGATTAAGCTCAAGAAGTTAAAGGAGGGGAATCAAGCAAGGGCAAAGCAAAGAACATCGAGTAGCCAAGTTGGAACCGTTTTACCCAACACAAGGTAAGTCCTTAAGCATTTTTGTAAGGTTGATTAGTTTGTATATAAATAATACTAGTGAATCATAAAAGAATTCCTTTTGATGAGTATTCTTTTGGAGTGACTTTCCTATTTATTAATGTGACCATATGTGCTATTTGAATTAAGTAAATTTCCTTATCATAATGAGTTAACATATGGCACTATGTGTGCGGAATTAAGTGGCACTATGTGTGCCGATTTGGATGTTGAAGCATGAGAGAAAATCCAATGCATAGAGTGTACGGTTTACTATGGCACTATGTGTGCGAGTGTGACGAGCACTATGTGTGAAAATTCGGTTGATAATATAAAATGTGCATGAAAGAACGAAGTGGTAGAACTAGTAACTAAAATATCGAACTTGAGACATGTGCTGAGTAGGTATAAATTTATCTAGTGCATCATGATTCCATGCTTTGAGGAATCGGGTCTAAATCAATTGGGTTGTTTTGGTATTTGATTTGATTGTAGGACTTGGCATGAGATTGAATCGAAATTCTAAGAAATTATAGCATAGTTCGGTATGGTTGGAGTAGCTGATTTTGCATTATTTACTTTCTCTTATGATCTTTTATAAACGGACGGTATGTGAGGCTTATGACTTACTGAGTTATATACTCATTTGGTGTGTTTGTTTGTTACTTATTTAGGTTTCTTTGACCCATTTTGTGTGCTCGGGACCATCGTCGAAGTCATCACACCGGCTTGCAACTTTTTGGTACCCTCTTCTTAGTTGGTCTAAGAGAACATTTCGGCATGTATAGGCTATTATGTTTTGTTTGAACATTAATATGTAAACTTTTAGCCATGCGAATATGGTTTAAATTCTAAGTTTGGATTTGGCATTATGGGTGCTTAGTTATAAGGTTCAGTAAGTTTGGCCTTGATAATTCGGTTTTGAGTGAGTAATAGTCTAAGTCTATTTGATTATTATGCTGTATGCCATGGCTGATCATTTTTGGTGTTACACTTATGATATGGTTATTGAATAGTATGGAAATTCTTGGTAATGACTAGCCATTGGAATGGCTAATCAAGATCATATTTGGTGTTATGTATGCCAAATTACTAGCTAATCCATGGAAACCATGAAATAGGTAAATTTTACCATAAAATAGATTCAGACAGCAGTAGTGATGTGAATTTGAAAAATCACTAAAAATAGTAGAAATGAAATTAAATAATGAATAAATTATGGAATCGAAGCTTGATGAGTCTATTTTCATATGGAAGAAGCCAAACAGGTATATGAGCTATATTTTATGAATTTTTGTGAAACAGGGCCAGAGCGATTTCTGGATCCCCTATTCTGAATTTGTAAATTTACCATAAATTTTAAAAAAATAATTAGAAGTCATGCTTTATATGTACAGATTCATTATTGAGTCTAGTTTTATTAGAGACAAACGGCATAGGCATTGAAGCCTTGTACATGTAGATATCTAATTCGTAATGCATAGAGGTCAGAGTAGTCAAACCCTGATACAGGGGAGACTTTAACTAATAAAATGTACTAATTGGCTAGACCAAAAATTCTACAAAAAGTTTTACTAGATAAATATATGAGTCTAGTTTCAGGAAAAATTTACGGAATTGGATTTCGAGTTTCGAAACTCGAGATATGATTTTTAAAGCGACTATGATGCAATTAGCCAGCTTGTCTAGAAAATTTTAAAATGAATTGTATGAGCTGTTTAAGTAATGAATTAAGCCCGTTAACACCTTGTGTTCGACTCCGGCAACTGTCTCGGGTATGGGGTGTTACAATACCAATCTTTCCTTTTTCTCATATCATATAGATAGCAACTTAAGTGAATAAAACACGCTATATCATAACTCAATTTGGCCCAAAAGCCAATCACAAGGTTTTCAATCGAATTTATCATGAATTTCATACATCACAAGCATCGGCCAATAATCACAAGGTTTCATAAAATCATTTTCGTGTAAATCATGGACTCACAATTTCATGAAGTAAAAGCTTATAAACTTTACGTACATACCTATACCAATTCGTAATACCTACATACTCTTTCTCTTTTTTGACATACCCGTTGAATTTTCCCGTTGAAGCACTTGGAATACTAAAGGATACTAGGGCATCTCATACACTCAATACTATACCAATGCCATATCCCAGATATGGCTTTACATGTGATCTCGTATTGATGCCAATCGCCTAGTTATGGTCTTACACGAAGTCTCATATCGATGCCATATCCCAGATATCGTCTTACACGAAATCTCATATAAATGCCATATCCTAGATATGGTTTTACATGTAATCTCAGTAACCCTAATGTCATGACATTTGTATCCTATCTATTCCTAAGGTTTAACTAAGACTTTCGTTGTATCGAACCTTTGTCGGTCACTTCGGTAGTGTCGTATTCAATAACATTCACATTTTATTTCAATAATATAGCATTTACAACAATCATATCAAATAGGAAATTATACATATATAATTTAATGCTTATTAAACATACGAACTTACCTCGGCCTAAAAATGGCAAAAAGGGCCTAACCGTCAAATATTTGTTTTTCCCCCGTTCTAGTTTCGAATCTCGTTTTTCTTGATCTATAATATCACATTTAAATCATTTATTATTCAAATTATTCAATTCAGCCCAAAAATTACATTATGGACAAAATTACATTTTTACCCCTAAAGTTTCACTTTTTTACATTTTAGTCCCTATGCTCGTAAAATGATTTTCATCAAATTTCTTCATTACCCAAGCCTATCCAAATCTTTATTGTACTCATACTAGCCCACATTTTTCATTAAATCACACTTTTACTACTTATTTTATAACTTTTACAAATAAGTCTTTTTAGGCATTTTCACCGAAAATCACTTAGTAAAAGTCGTTTATCATATACCAAACATACATTTTGTACTATTAGACATCAAAATACACAAATATCCATCATGGGAAAAGTTTTAGACTTTGATTATGTCTTAAGTTAGTGGTAGAAATAGATAGATCTTGTTACGAGGATTTAAAAAACATAAAAATCATTAAAATCGAGGCTAGAACGGACTTACGATCGAGCTTGGAAGCTTGATAAACCCTAGCCATGGTTTCTCCTTGTAAAATTCGGCCATGGAGGAAGATGGACAAAATTTGGCTTTTAATTTTGGCTTTTTAATTCATTTTAATTATGAAATTACCAAAATACCCTTAATGAAAAACTTTAAAAACATACCTAACCATGTCCATTTTTGTCCATGAACTTAACCAATGGTCTAATTACCATTTAATGACCTCAAATTTAAAATTTCATAACAATTAGACACCTTTATATAGAAATCAAGTTTTGCACTTTTTGCAATTTAGTCCTTTTAACTAAATTGAGTGCCCAAACATAAAAAATTCAAACGAAATTTTCACAAAATCATTCCATAAAATTGCAGACCATAAAAATATAGTAAAAATAAATTTTTCTACATTAATTTGTGGTCCCGAAACCACTGTTCCGACTAGACCTAAATAGGGCTATTACAACTCTCCCCCCTTAGGTATTTTCGTCCCAAATAATCTTATCAGAAAAGAGATTAGGGTAACATTCTTGTAGTTTTCTCTATCTCATCAAAGATTCCTCTTCGAGGGCAATACTTGTAGAAACACTCTGTCATCGATCTGGAATCCAATATCTTAAATTTCAAATCTGTATACTACTTATGTCTGTCTGAAGTTGCTTTCAACTTTCATGAATTACTTTCATCTTTTCCTCAGAATCACAAATCAATTCCACTTCATATGTCTTTTTCCAATTACCTTTGAACTTTGAAACACAGTGTCGGAACATATCGTCAAAGATCTGAATTATTCTCTGAATGAACAAACGAGCTACTATTGAGTCTCGTACAACATTTTCTGGATATGCTCTGGTAATTCATTGCACAAACTCTGTCTCAGAGTAATAATAATCGAAATCAAAATTAAAAGTCATCTCACCTTGTACTTATTGAACTTATCGCTCATTATCACACTCTTGAGGTTCTTAATCTTGCAAAGAAAACATTGCCTTAGCTTTTTAATTTGGCTAAATTCAGACTTTCATCAAATAAGATCAATCATGTAACCAACATTAACAAAATGAACAAAGGTTTTCCATTCAAGCATCTGCAACTATGTTTACTTCCCTAAAGATAATGGTTAACTATTCACAATCTTTCAATAGTTCAAGCCATCAACATTGTCTTAATTTCAGATTTTTCCGTAACATTAGATACCTTATACTCTTGGAATCAAGGAGCATATGATGTTTCTCGTCGAACAAACGATGCCATCAATTTCTCAACACAGACATACTAGCGGCCGACTCAAAATCACCCATCAGACAATTCTTTTAATGAGATTTTAATCATCAGAAAGCATAAACTGTCACTTCACATTCTTGTATTAAAACACATTCCAATCCGTTCGATAGTGCATCACTGAAAAATCATGAATTCTTTACTCAATTCACATAGAATCTAGAACCAGTGCTTCAGTTAATAACACATTCGATTGTTTTCAACCTTGCTAACATGCAACGGACCATTCAAACTTTCACAAATGTGCTAACTTCATCAATCGGAATAGCTTTAACTCATAACAACATATTCGATTAGAACAAATCTAATAGGTATATCTCTGTATCATATTTTCTAGAAAATGCATTCTTCCTTCAAACTGTCTGTCTATTCACCCATAAATGTACAAGACTTTATATCCTTACCTGAGGATATACTTAAATGCATATAACTCAAGTTACCTTTCAACTGACCAGCTTGTTCAGATAAAAACAACTGAGTCGATCTCAACTATCAAATAATAACATATCAAAATATTCCTTTCTTCATGCTGTTAAATAACTCAAACATACAATCTTTTATAATTTCTTTAACATGTTAATCAAAGATCTTTACAACTATATTAGCTCAAGGAAACAAAATATCCTGATTGAATTCACTGACCTTAGTCAAACTTACCTAAGAAAAGAAAACCATCATACAATTTGAGCTTGAGCTTCCACTATCTATACCTTTGTCGATGTCAATTCCTTTAACAAGAATTAGAGAAATCCTGATACCAAAATCATCACGTTCCTATGATTGAACTAGAAATACACTCATAATAGACATAGTTATCACAAGCCAAAGAGCACACTTTAAAGATGAGCCATGATTGATAATTGACGAAATAAGAATGATAAAAAACCCAAGATAAGAAAATCTAAGATGCGATACCATATTGGAAGTCCTAGAATATAACTCATTAGAAAATAATAAAGATCTTGATGATTTCTCAAAGAAAACAAGAAGAAAAACAATGCTTACGTGCTCTGAAATCAATTGTAACAGAGATAATATATTTTCCAAATATATATATAAAACAAAACAACATCCAATAGAAAAAGAAGAATTGCCTCACAGAAATTTTCACGGTCAACTTTTATTCCAAACATAATAGAATAGAACCCCAAAGAGAGAGATAAGATTTGATGATCATCAACCATCCAGAACAACTGTGCTGTCATCTAACATTATAATCAGCTAGCATTCTCATACAATAAGAATTTCACTAGAAAACGAGTAATCACATATATCTTTGAGGATAAATGAATATATATATTACCTATGAGAGATCATCATAATCTATTCAATTACAACTGTTACACTCGGACATCTTTACGATTCAAACATCATTTCTTTGACTAATTCTGTCATCACTAACCCTGTATTGTTCCATTCACCAACGAAAATCAATCCGAAAGAAATTCTAGTAAATACATATTTTAGACATCATACCTGAATGAGTCGATTAGCCGAGATTAACTTTTTCTTTAACCGTAATATTGCGAAATCTGAATGATCTTTTGAATAACCTGCCATCTTTTCCAAAACTGTATTCACTTGCCAAACTATTCTCAACTCTGTCCACCTTATTAGTTATTCTACTACTAAACTCATTAGTCTCTCACTTGTGATCTTATTCAACATAAATCTCGTGAAATTTTGCTATAAAATACCATATTGGTAAGGGGGTGACGTCGTAAAGCCTCTAACTCGGCTCTCATATACACACATGTGACTTAACATTCATCATCATCATAATATCATCACAGTTAAACAATTTACTTCAAGAAAATTAACATGCATATTTATATCATACAAACTTTCCAATTATCTTATTCAAACAAGTGCACACATATATATACATTCCATACATTTTGAGTAAGTTTACTTATCGCATTCACTTAATCAAACAAGTTAGGCACATAACATCATATGAATGCCAAACAAACATGGACGAACTTATCACAATATAAACTTTCATTTCATTTCACTTTTTCATATTACCTGTCTGGGCTAAATCTATTTCACAACATTTATAACATTTTATCAGTTTCATAAATTCACCATAATCCATCGAAACACAACGTTCAACTAGAAAAATGGCATTTTACCCATATTTCTCTACTTATGTTTATTTCATTTTGTACATCATCACATACATATCATGAACTCTTATTCATACCTTTCCAAGTTTTGACTCATCACAAAAACATTTTCAAATATATTAGTATCACTTTCAGCGTTTTCAAAAGAAGTTTGGTTGGAAAACATCCTGTCTCAATAAAACAATTTCATTAGAGTTGGGAAATATCGCACTATCACAGGTTATATATGGCATGTATAGCTAGACTCTCACACATGTTAGGTTAGTCCAAGAATCGGCTAAACCACAGCTCTGATACTACTAAATGTAACACCTCTTACCCGTATATGATGCCAGAACAAGGTACAAGGTATTACCGGACTTAAACACCAGCAAACATACAATTTTGAGTCATAAATTTTTGACCAAATTTAAAACTTTTCATTCATAATCATATCGTCCCTAAAACAAGTCTACGAGGCCCAAAATGTGCTTTGGAAGCTGTTCAGGACTAAATTGTGAGCTTTGGAAAATTTCACAACTTTGAGAAAATTTTTCATGTTTTAAGAGTCACACGCCCGTGCAGGTAGGCCGTGTGGTCACACACGCCCATGTCCCTAACCCGTGTAATTCTCTATTTATGACGTCAAGCACCAAAGGGAGTCACACGGCCAAGTCACACGCCCGTGTGCTAGGCCGTGTGGTGAATTTAATTTTTGAATTTTTTCATAAAATAGGTGCAGACTTCACACGCCCTGGACACACGGCTATGTCTTTGCCTCTGTGGCCAAAATAAGGCTATTTACCAAACCATTTTGCCACCCTTACTTGCACCAACTTGCACAACATCAAGCAATACGAAATCCAAGCATATACATACAACCAAATCAGCCATAACCAAGATGTCAATACATCAATTACACAAACTAACATCTATCATGCATAAACATCACATACTTTCTTTACCATTTATACCAATTCCATCTTCATGATAAGCTTCATCACATAAATATACCAATGACCAATAAAGTTAATATTTGCCAACTTCCAATGGTCATATACAAAATGAACTATGAGCCATTCACAATTATGACCATCACATACTAGTACCATATCAACATCTATCATACACACAACATTTATCATGCCATAAATCACATTTCCAAGTATTTCACATTCACCAAGCATACCATGATCATATCACCATAAACATTGGCACATATATGAATATACTTAGGCTTACAACCAAGTTGCCACTATAAGCCAACTTATAGGGCCAAATAGCAAAACAAGCCTTTGGCGATTATAAGTTATTACATTGGCTAAAATCATAATGACACATATGACCAAAAGACCAAGTCCCTATACATGCCATAAACTCCAAATACTTGAATTCATCAATGCCCAAAATGATAGCTTGATAGTGTGATAGGATCTCTAGGGATCTCTAACTCGAGCTACCTTGACGGCACTATAAAACATAGGAAAAGAAGAGGGTAAGCTATATAGCTTAGTAAGTTCGCATGTAAATAATAAGCAACTCTTATTAAGCATTTATCATGTTCAACAATTTAAACACAAGGTAGTACTAATAGCTATAAATTTCACAGTTATAATTTTATTCAGTCACAATGTTTACTCTATTAAGTCATAAGCATAATTTAACATATCTTGGCATTAGCCTAACAACTGTAATCTCTCCTTCGTAACATATCACAACACTTAACATGTCATTTCAGACCTCATAGTAACCATGCACATTAAATATGAGTATTCACATTTCAAGCATATATTTTAACATTTTTTAATTGTTCCAAGTTCATATCTTCTCATACTTTCATAATCATTTTTAATAGGCAATTCTACCAATCTTTCCTTTTTCTCACATCTGATAGATAGCAACTTAAGTGAATAAAACACGCTATATCATAACTTAATTTGGCCCAGAAGCCAATCACATGGTCTTTAATCGAATTTAACATGAATTTAATACATCATAAGCATAGGCCAATAATCACAAGTTTCACAAAATCATTCTCATGTTAATCATGAACTCACAATTTCATGAAGTCAATGCTTATAAACTTTACGTACATACCTGTACCAATTCGTAATACTTATATACTCTTTCTCTTATTTGACATACCCATTGAATTTTCCAATTGAACCACTTGGAATACTAAAGGATACTCAGGAATCTCGTACACGCAGTACTATACCAATGCCATATCCCATATATGGTCTTACATGTAATCTAGTATCAATGCCAATAGCCCAGCTATGGTTTTACACGAAGTCTCACATCGATGGCATATCCTAGATATGGTCTTAAACGAAATCTCATATAGATGCCATATCCCAGATATGGTCTTACACGTAATCTTAGTAACCCTAATGTCATGACATTTGTATCCTATTTATTCATAAGGTTCAACCGGGACTTTCGTTATATCGAACCTCTATCGGTCATTTCTGTAGTGTGGTACTCAATAACATTCACATTTTATTTCAATAATATAGCATTTACAGCAATCATATCAAATAGATAATTATACATATATAATTTAATACTTATTAAACATACGAACTTACCTCGGCCTAAAAATGGCGAAAAGGGCCTAATCATTAAATAGTCATTTTTCCCTTGTTCAAGTTCCGAATCTTGTTTTTATTTATCTATAATATCACATTTAACTCATTGATTATTCACATTATTCAATTTAGCCCAAAAATTACATTATGGAAAAATTATATTTTTACCCTTAAAGTTTGATATTTTTACATTTTAGTCCCTAGGTTCGTAAACTGATTTTCCTCAAATTTCTTCATTACCCAAGCCTAGCCGAATCTTTATTATACCCATACTAGCCCATATTTTTCATTAAATCACACTTTTACTACTTATTTTATAACTTTTACAAATAAGTCCTTTTAGGCATTTTCATCGAAAATCACTTAGTAAAAGTCATTTATCATACACCAAACATACATTTTCTACCATTAGACATCAAAATACACAAATATCCATCATGGGTAAAATTTTATACTTTGATTATGTCTTAAGTTAGTGGTAGAAATAGATAGATCTTATTACGAGGATTTCAAAAACATAAAAATCATTAAAAACAGGGCTAGAACGGACTTATAATCAAGATTGGAAGCTTTAAAAACCCTAGCCATGGTTTCTCCTTGTAAAATTCAGCCATGGAGGAAGATTGATAAAATTTGGCTTTTACTTTTGGCTTTTTAATTCATTTTAATTATGAAATTACCAAAATGCCCTTAATGAAAAACTTTAAAAACATACATAACCATGTCCATTTTTGTCCATGAAATTAACCAATGGTCTAATTACCATTTAAGGACCTCAAATTTAAAATTGCATAACAATTAGACACCTCTAGCTTATAGAACTCAAGTTTTGCACTTTTTACAATTTAGTCCTTTTGACTAAATTGAGTGGCCAAACATCAAAATTTTCGAACGAAATTTTCATGAAATCAGTCCATAAAATTGTAGACCGTAAAAATATAATAAAAATAAATTTTTCTATGTTAGATTTGTGGTCTTGAAACCATTGTTCCGACTAGACCCAAAATCGGGTTGTTACAAATATTATTTTTATATTGAATATGAATTATATCGATATAATTTCTTTGATTGTTATAATGAATGTTAGAATACATGCTTAAAATGATGATAAAAGGGTAAGTCCCGATTGAATACTAAATTCCGATGATTATATGTGCTTTCCTGAAACTAATAAGGTCTTGTGTTTGTTACGGACGAGATTTAGCACGGATGAGTAATCCCATTGACCTTGTTATAGAAAGGATTTAGCCTGAACTACTAATCTCGATATAATACCTCTAGAGCATATGTTATGATTAGGGTTTAGCTTGGACTGATAATCCTAATCGAGCTCCTATAAGCTTATGTTATATAAAGGATATAGCCTGGACTGGTAATCCTATTATACGATATGTGGCTCAAGAGAGTGTTTCTTGGTTAAGAGCCCTAATGGGTACCCTTCAATAATAAATTGATGGATTATTGAATCGTACAGCTCGAGTCTACTACTTGAGCATCCATCGGAATTTCAATGATTCAAAGGAATTATAACTCTAGACATGGCATGAGAATTATGGGATGAAATGATAATGTCTTGAAAGTGTATTGCATGATGAGCTCATCTATTCTTACTTGATGTATATGTAAACTTTGTGACTAACATGTTTGATTGGATGCATATGTTTAGGCAATTTAGCCAAATGGATGGAAAACTTGTTACTGTATGTTTAGATTTAATGAATGGGATTGGTAAGTTTAGTTTCCGTTATATGAACTTACTAAGCATGTAATGCTTACTCCATTTTATTTTTCCCCTATTTTATAGTGCTTAAAAGCTCGAAAGGGTTGGAGATCACTGAAGCATCGTCACACTATCAACTAGTCATTTTGGGTACAATTAGTAAAAATCATTTTGGCATAATGGCATGTATAGGACAACTTGGCCAATAGTAGCTTGAAATGTTATTTTTTAAACTAGCCATTAGGATGGCTAGTAATGGGTTATTTTGGTATGATTAAGTAGATTATTATGGTATATATATACACATGTGTTATGTTAAGAATATGTGATCAATGTTGTGAATGCCTAAGTTAGACTAAGGTAAGGTTGGGATCATGTATGCTTATAGTGATATGCCTTATGAATGATGAAATTTGCTTAAGTTGAGTGCTTGGATTGGTTGGTATTTGATGTGTGTTTCAAGTGCAGGTCTTGGGTGAAATTTTGGGTGAGAAATGAAGCTAGAAATGACTTCATTTTGTCCACATAGGCAGACATACAGGCATGCGTCTAGACCGTATGTGACACATGACTTGGTAACATGGTCATGTGGTTAGGCTGTTTGTCCCCTGCACCTTAACTTTGAGAAACAGAATGCTCAAAATTGAGTACACGAGTAGAGATATGGGCTTGTGTCTCAGCCGTGTGGTTGACATGGCCTTGGACACGTGCGTGTTACACGGCCGTATGAAAACTGCACCTAAATTTAAAAAATTAAATTCACCACACGGCCTAGCACACGGGCGTGTCACTTGGACGTGTGACTTCAATTTCTTCATGCCTTAAAAGTCAGAGAGTTACACAGGTTAGGGACACGGGAGTGAGTAGTACATGGCTTGGCCACACGGGCATGTCCCTAAGCCATACGGGTATGTGAGCCCTGCACCTATGAAAAATTTTAGAATTCTATAAAAAATTCCCTGAGTTCTCGATTTCGTCCTAATTTGATTCCAACACTCATTTTGGGCCTCGAGGTCCACATAAAGGACGATATGTATGATCTCGATAAATGAATAGTAATTTACGTAAATTAATTGTAAAATGTTTTGAATGTTTTGGTAATACTCTGAAACCCTATTTTGACGATAGATACGGGTTAGGGGTGTTACATTTAGTTGTATTAGAGCTACGGTTTAGCCTATTCTCGAATTTGACACAGCACGCACGAGTTTAACTATACATGCCAATATATAAATTGTGATAGTGTGATGACTTCTGATCATTTTAATGTGTTTTCATATAGTAATGTCATCCAACCAAGCTAGAGCTGAATCCGAGGAAGCTGAGAGCAATGCTTCAGCTTCAGTTCAAAGAGTTATGTTTGCATTTGGTAGTGAAAGGCCTGCGTCTAAGGGCCAAAGTGAGGAGGCAAAACAAGCATTCTTTTAAATAATGAATGAATGGTTTACAGAGTACTTGAGAACAAACCCTGTTGTTCAATGACCTCCCCCACTTGCTCCTCAACCGAATGAATGGTTTACAGAGTACTTGAGAACAAACCCTGTTGTTCAACGACCTCCCCCACTTGCTCCTCAACCGGTTCCTGAGGTACTACAGGGTGTTGAACCTGTTAGAATTGGTAAGCCTCCGATAGATAAAATCCAAAAACATGGGGTGGAAGAATTTAGAGCTACCATAGATGATGATCCGGAAAGGGCTGAGTTCTGGCTAGAAAATATTATCTGAGTTTTTGATGAATTTTCTTGTACACCTGCTGAGTGTCTGAAATATGCAGTATCTCTACTGAAGGATATAACTTCTCACTGGGGGAATACCATAACTTCAGTGGCACCGAGAGAGAATGTTACATGGGAATTCTTCTAGGCTGAATTCAGGAAGAAATATATGAGTCAGAGATTTATGGATCAGAAAAAGAAAGAATTTTTAGAGCTCAAACAAGGAAATATGATTGTGTCCGAATATGAATGAGAATTTGTTCAGTTGAGTAAGTATGCATGATAATGGGTTCTGACCGAGTTTGAGATGTGTAAACGCTTTGAAGAGGGTTTAAATGAATACATCAAATTGTTGATTGGAATTCTTGAGGAAAGGGAATTTGTGGTGTTAGCCGACCGAGCATACAAAGCTGAGGAATTGAGTAAAGGAAAGAGACAAGCTGAAAGAGAGGCTTCAGTTTCTAGGAAAAGAACCATGAGTAAGTCGAAATCATTTGCTTCTAAGAAATTAAAGAAGTACTATGATCATGTTACCACATTTACAGGATATTCTGGAAGAGAGCGAGGCTCTCAGCGTTCTAACCCGAGGTCTTCATCTCCATTTGTGACTAGCGTGGGTAGTGTTGGTAATCCCAAACCGAAATGTAAACATTGTAACAAATTTCATCTTGGGGAATGTTGGTCTAGAAGTGGAGCTTGTTTTGGATGTGGTTCACTTGGCCATTTTCTCAGAGATTGTTCTGAAAGAGTTGAAAAAGAGATAGAACTAGCTCCAAAGCCTAGTAATCCTGTCTCGAGGGGTAGACCACCCCTTCATCCTGACAATGTTGGTGGTAGTCGAGGTACTACCAAGGATACTACAGTTAGATCCGAGGCACAAGCACCTGCGAGAACATATGCTATTCGTGCTAGAGAAGATGCCTCTTGTAACACCCCTAATCGTATCCGTTGTCAGAATAGGGTTACAAGGCATTACCGAATATTACACGTCGTTCACATACATTTATGCATTCATTATCATAAACTATTTACAAACATTCACATTGTCCCTTACAAGGTAATACAAAATCTTAAAACAGGTATAAGAGTGGTTCGGGACTAAACCAGTCACATTTAAAAGCTTTTGGACACTTAGAAAAATTATGCAATCATAGCTCACACACCCGTCTGAACAGGCCATGTGACTCACACGATTATGAAACACGCCTGTGTCATAGGCCATGTGAAAATAGGGCATACATACTAACTGTACCACACGGCTGGAGACATGCCCGTATGCCTTGGCCGTGGTCAAAATTGACTTGGGTCACACGGCTAACCACATGCCCGTTGTAACAGCCCTAACCCGTATTTGTCGCTAGATTAGGGTTATGAGGCGATATCGATCATATCATAGTTCATACCAATATGCATTACATTTTACATGTAATATCCTGAATTAGGGCTTAATCAGAATAGTGGTTTCGTGATCACAAATCTGAGATAGAAATAATTATTTTATAATTATTTTGATGACTATGATATGATTGCATGATTGTGTGAAAATTTCGTGATGAAATTCTATGCCTAAAGTGCTTAAATTGAAAGTAGGGACTAAATCAAATAAGTTGCAAAATTTGCATTCTAGAAGTTTTTAGTATGAAATTGCATTGAAATATTAATTAGGAGGTCTTAAATAGCAATTTCACCAATTTTAAGTTCATGGACAAAATTAGGACATGGAAGGAATTTTTGAAAGTTTAGTAAGGAGGGGCATTTTGGTCATTTGGATATTAAATGAAATAAAATGGGAAAAATAACACAAAATTGGTCATCATCCTCCTTAGTTGCTGCCGAATTCTCCCTCTCTCCATAGCTAGGGTTTCTTCAACTTTCAAGCTCCATAATCAAGAGAAACGAGATTCAAGTCACGATC
Organism: Gossypium hirsutum; assembly: GCF_007990345.1. Lineage (NCBI taxonomy): Eukaryota > Viridiplantae > Streptophyta > Magnoliopsida > Malvales > Malvaceae > Gossypium > Gossypium hirsutum. The sequence continues at coordinate 59,119,536 of NC_053431.1, forward strand.
GAGGAAAAGAAAGATTGTGGACTAAATTGCAAAATCTTTATATTTTGGTACCAAGGTAAGTTCATGTGTAAATAATGTAGCATAATTGTTATTTTTAAGTTATTGATGTTAATTATATGATATGCTGATTTTTAATCGTGAAATATTATGCTTTGTGGTTAATGTTGAGTAATATGAAAATTATGTTTACTACTTGATAAATATGAATTGCTACCGAGTATCGGTTATGATATTCCATGGAAGACGGCAAATGTGAGATCGAGGGAAAAAGCCCGTTTGAACCTTAGGAATAGATTAGGATACAAGTGACATGTCACTAGGATGGTTGAGCATCCGAACTCGTTGAGTTGAGTTCGAGTTCACTTATGGATGCAAATGTCTGAGCTTGTTGAGTTGAGTCCGAGTTCGTGTGATGTAACTAGGCATCCGAACTCGTTGAGTTGAGTCCAAGTTCATTTATGGATGCGAAAGCCCAAGCTCATTGAGTTGAGTCTGAGTTCACTTAGGGGCGGGTTACATGATTTCTTGATTACATATGTGGCACTTATGTGCAAATTATCCATGTATCCGAGTTATATTCCGATGTGTTCAACGGGTGAAATTTCAAGTTTAATGGAAGAGCACTTAAGATATAAGTGACGTTTTGGGTAAGTGTTGTGAAATGGACACTTTGGACAGGTATGTTCTTAACCCTTGGGTTGGAAATAGATACAACAACGATAAGATCGTAAGATGATGAATGATATTTAGAAATGTGATAAATGTTTTGGTGATACCATGTTAAGGTTGTTTGGTCTGATTGTATTGTTATGTTACTTGTTATTTGCATATGAATTTACTAAGCATTTATGCTTACTCCTTCCTTTTCATTCACTGTAGTTTTGAACAAGTCAGCTCAGGAATCGGGACAGGTCGAAAGTTCGATCACAGTATCCAAAGGACTTTTATCTTGGTAAATGGCTTATACAACTACTTAAGTATGGCATGTATAGATATATATCTATTTTTTGTAAATAATTTTATGATATGGCCATGTTTGGTTGAGAAAATATTTAATATTGATAAGTCATGGTGATGGCTAATTAGATCATGTTTGATATCATGGAAGTTTAATAGGTTATCTAGTTCATAAAAATTCATGGAAAGATGAAACTTGCCTAAAAACAGAATATTGCTTTAGCAATGACATGAATTTGAAAAATCACTAAAAATAGTATAAATGGAACTAAATGATGAGTAAGTTATGAAATTGAAGCTTATTGAGTCTATTTTCATATGGATTGAACAAAATAGGCATATAAATTATATTTTATGAAATATTTAAACTTTTGTGAAATAGGGCCAAAGTGATTTCTGGATCCCCTGTTCTGACTTTAAAAATTCATAATAAAGTTTAAAAACATAATTAGCAGTTGTTCTTTATATGTACAGATTCCTTATTGAGTTTAGTTTTAAGTGAAACAAACCTCATAATCATTGAAATTCTTTATTGAGAGATATCTGATTCGTAATACACATAGGTCAGAGCAGTCGAACCCTGAAACAGGGGAGACTTTAATTAATAAACTGTACTAATTGGCCCAACCAAAAATTCTATAAAAAAATTAGTGAATAGATATATGAGTCTAGATTCAGGGAAAAGTTACGGATCTTGATTTTTAATTTCGTAACTCGAGATATGATTTTTCTTGTAACTGTGATGCGGGTAGCTAGAAAGCTGTGAATGTAGAAACAAATGATTTGAAGTTCTTAATTTGATAAATTATGTTCGGTAACCCCTCAAGCTCGACTCCGGCGATAGTCCCGGGAGTGGGGGTGTTACATTTAGTGGTATCAGAGCAGGTTTAGTCGATTCTCAGACTACGTGTTGTATGTACGGATTTTTGCTATACATGCCATATGTATGAATTGTGATAGTGTGACGATTTCTGACCTTTTTAAATGATTTTTATATAGTAAATGGATCCCGATCCAGCTGTAGCAGATGAAGTAGAGAGTAATGCACCAGCTCCGGCTGAAGGGGCAGCGCCGACTGAAAACCCACCTCCTACTGTTGGTCAGGGAGGAGGGGAAAGGGATCGGGAAGCCTTTCTCCAAATGATGAGTGCATGGTGCACTGAGTTCGTTCGTACGAACCCAAATGTACGACCTCCCCCACCTCCCCCAATTCCTCAACCTATGCCTCCGATGCCTCAAGGAGTGGATATGATAAAATTTCACAGAACCCCCGTTGATAGAATTCGTAAACAAGGGGCTGAAGAATTTAGAGCAAATATTGATGATGATGCAGAGAAAGTAGAGTTCTGGCTTGAAAATCCTATCCGGGTATTTGATGAATTATCTTGTACACCTGAAGAATGTTTAAAATGTGTTACATCTTTGTTGAGAGATTCAACCTATAATTGGTGGAAGACTTTGATTTCGGTGGTACCGAAAGAGAGGGTAACCTGAGAATTCTTTCAAGAAGAGTTTCGGAAGAAATATATTAGTGAAAGATTTATTGATCAGAAAAGTAAAGAGTTTCTTGAGCTGAAGCAAGGTAATATGACAGTCTCAGAATATGAAAGAGAGTTTGTTCGATTGAGTAAGTATGCTAGGGAATATGTTCCTACAGAAGCCAAGATGTGCCGACGATTTGAAGACGGGCTCAACAAAGACTTTAAGGTATTTGTCGGGATCCTTGAACTGAAAGAAATGGTAGTACTGGTTGATCGAGCTTGCAAGGCTGAAGAACTACTTAAAGAGAAGAGAAAGGTCGAGGATGAGACACGAAATTGGAAGAAAAGGCCAATGAGTAAGGCACCTTCACAGCAACCCAGAAAGTCAAGAAATATGAATCCTCATTCCCAAGTTTTAGCTGGGCAATCATATGGAAATTTTAAGAAGCAGAATGTGGGTCCTAAATCTCAGAATACTTCTGCAGCTAGTGTAGGGAACTCGAGATTTGTTAAACCCAAGTGCCAGCGGTGTGGTAGAAATCATTTTGGTCCGCGCAGAGCAAATGAATGTTTTCGATGTAGTTCTTCGGATCATTTTATTAGAGACTGCCCAGAGAGAGCTGAGAAAGAAAAATTTCATAGTGTAAAAGCTAGTGGTGCAGACTCGAGGGGAAGGAATCCGAGAAAAGCTGGAAGTGAAACAAGCAGTAAGAATGTAGCCAGAGATACAACAGTTAGATCTGAAGGAAGAGCTCCGGCTAGAACTTATGCTATTAAAGCGCGTGAAGATGCTTCCTCACTCGATGTGATTACCAGTACATTTTCTCTTTATGATATTAATGTTATTGCTTTGATTGATCCTGGTTCTACTCATTCATATGTATGCATGAAACTGGTGTCTAGTAGGAATATACCTGTTGAGAACACAGAATTTATGATTAGAGTGTCGAACCCGTTAGGCAAATGCGTGATAGTTGATAAAGTAAGCAAGAAATGCCCTTTAATGATTCGGGGTCATTACATTCCGGCTGACTTGATGTTGTTGCCGTTTGATGAATTTGATGTTATTTTGGGTATGGATTGGTTGACATTGCATGATGCTATAGTAAATTGCAAAGAAAAGGTTATAGAATTAAAGTGTGAAAACGGTGAAACTCTGCGGGTTGAATCAGATAAATTAGAGGCATGTCTAGTGTGATTTCTTCGATGTCGGCTCAGAGATATTTGAGAAAGGGTTATGAAGCTTATTTGGCGTATGTAATTAATACAAAAGAAGTTGAAAAGAAAGCTGAATCAGTGCCGGTTGTGTGTGAATTTGCGGATGTATTTCCAGAAGAATTGTCGGGTTTGACTCCAGTCATGGAAGTAGAATTTGGTGTTGATTTGATACCGGGAACAGCTCCGATCTCGATTCCTCCATATAGAATGGCACCAACAGAGTTGAAAGAATTAAAGTCGCAGTTGCAAGAGTTGACTGATAAAGGCTTTGTGAGACCGAGTTTTTCACCTTGGGGTGCTCCCGTGTTATTTGTGAAAAAGAAAGATGGTTCTATGAGATTATGTGTTGTTATCGGCAGTTAAACAAGGTGACAATCAAAAACAAGTATCCATTGCCGAGAATTGATGATTTGTTTGATCAGCTAAAAGGAGTGACATGGTTTTCAAAGATTGACTTGAGATCTGGGTATTATCAGCAGCGAGTAAAAGTGTCAGATGTGCCTAAAACTGCTTTTAGAACAAGGTACGGTCATTATGAATTTTTAGTTATGCCATTCGGGTTGACAAATGCTCCTGCTGTGTTTATGGATTTAATGAATCGCATATTTCGACCATACTTGGACAGATTTGTTGTGGTGTTTATACATGATATTTTAATTTATTCAAAAGATGAGACAGAGCATGCTGAGCATTTGAGGATAGTTTTGCAAACTTTGAGAGATAAGCAGATGTATGCTAAGTTTAGTAAAAGTGAATTTTGGCTCCGGGAAGTTGGATTTTTGGGTTATATTATTTCAGGTGATGGTATACGGGTTGATCCTAGTAAAATTTCAGCCATTGTTGATTGGAAACCACCGAAAAACGTAACTGAAGTTAGAAGTTTCTTGGGGCTAGCTGGGTATTATCGGCGGTTTGTAAATGGATTTTGTATAATTGCTGAACCTATAACTAGACTACTCCGAAAGGATGCTAAATTTGAATGGACTGAAGAATGTCAACAGAGTTTCGAAGAATTGAAAAAGTTATTAACTGAAGCACCAGTGTTGATACAACCCGAATCAGGTAAAGAATTTGTGGTGTATAGTGATGCTTCTCTAAATGGTTTGGGGTGTGTACTCATGCAAGAAGGAAAAGTGGTGGCTTATGCTTCGAGACAGTTAAAACCTCATGAGGGGAATTATCCTACTCACGATTTGGAATTGGCTGCGGTGGTATTTGCTTTGAAGATTTGGCGATATTATTTGTATGGTGAAAAGTGCCGAGTATATACCGATCACAAAAGTCTTAAATACTTGATGTCATAAAAAGACTTGAATTTGAGACAGCGTAGATGGTTGGAGTTATTGAAAGATTATGAGCTTGTTATTGATTATCATCCGGGAAAAGCGAATGTGGTTGCTGATGCTTTAAGCAGAAAGTTGTTGTTTGCTTTGAGAGTTATGAACACTCAGTTGAAAATTTCAGATGACGGTTCGATTCTAGTAGAGTTAAGAGCAAGACCGATGTTTTTACAAGAGATTTCTGAAGCTCAGAAAAATATCAAGATTTGCTAGCCAAAAGAAAACAGTGTGAAGCTGATATGGGATCAGATTTCAGAATCGGTTCTGATGGTTGTTTGATATTAAAAAATCAGATTTGTGTACCGAAAAATGATGAGTTGATTCAAAAGATTTTGCATAAAGCACATAATGATTGTTTAGCGGTTCATTCGGGCAATACGAAGATGTATAATGACTTGAAGAAAATGTACTGGTGGAGTGGAATGAAAAGAGATATTTCCGAGTTTGTATCAAAGTGCTTAGTTTGTCAATAAGTGAAAGCTGAACACCAAGTACCTTCGGGATTACTCCAGCCTATTATGGTTCCTGAATGGAAATGGGATCGGATTACTATGGATTTTATATTAGGGTTGCCGTTAACTCCAGGGAAGAAAAATGCCATCTGGGCAATAGTTGACAGACTGACTAAATCGGCTTATCTTATTCCAGTACGTATAGATTATTCTCTTAATAAGTTGGCTGAATTGTATATTCGAGAGATTGTTACTTCATGGGATACCTTTGTCAATCATTTCGGATAGAGATCCGAGGTTTACCTCACGGTTTCGGCAAAAGTTGCAAGAAGCATTAGGTACAAAGTTAAATTTCAGCACTGCCTTTCATCCACAAACTGATGGAAAATCAGAGAGAGTAATTCAGATTCTTGAAGACATGCTCAGATGTTGTGTATTGGAATTTCAAGGTAGTTGGGAAAAGTATTTACCGTTGGTAGAATTTGTTTATAATAATAGTTATCAGACAAGTTTGAAGATGGCACCTTATGAAGCATTATATGGTCGTAAATGTCGGACGCCATTGTATTGGACTGAACTCAAGGAAAATCATATTTATGGAGTTGATTTAATAAAAGAAACCGAAGAAAAGGTGAAAGTGATTCGAGATTGTTTGAAAGCTGCTTCAGATAGACAAAAATCTTATGCGGATTTGAAACGAAAGGAAATGGAGTTTCAAGTTGGTGATAAGGTATTTTTGAAAGTGTCTCCATGGAAGAAAGTCCTTAGATTTGGATGAAAGGGTAAGTTAAGTCTGCGTTTTATTGGACCGTATGAAATAATTGAAAAAGTTGGACCGGTAGCATATCGACTAGCGTTACCACCTAAATTAGAGAAGATTCATGATGTGTTTCACGTATCTATGTTACGTCGGTATCGCTCGGATCCTTCACATATAATTTCACCGACAGAAATTGAACTACGACCGGATATGGCTTATGAAGAAGAACCGATTAAGATTTTAGCTCGAGAAGTCAAACAATTAAGAAATAAAAGTGTTGCAGTTGTGAAAGTGTTGTGGCAAAAGCATGGGGTAGAAGAGACTACATGGGAACCTGAAGAAACTATGAGAAACCAATACCCACACCTGTTTACCGGTAAGATTTTCGAGGACGAAAATCCTTAAAAGGGGGAGAGAGTTGTAATATCCTGAATTAGGGCTTAATCGGAATAATGGTTTCGTGACCACAAATCCGAGATAGAAATAATTGTTTTATAATTATTTTGATGATTATTATATGATTGCATGATTGTGTGAAAATTTCGTGATGAAATTCTATGCCTAAAGTGCTTAAATTGAAAGTAGGGACTAAATCAAATAAGTTGCAAAATTTGCATTCTAGAAGTTTTTAGTATGAAATTGCATTGAAATATTAATTAGGAGGTCTTAAATAGAAATTTGACCAATTTTAAGTTCATGGACAAAATTAGGACATGGAAGGAATTTTTGAAAGTTTAGTAAGGAAGGGCATTTTGGTCATTTGGATATTAAATGAAATAAAATGGGAAAAATAACACAAAATTGGTCATCATCCTCCTTAGTTGCTGCCGAATTCTCCCTCTCTCCATAGCTAGGGTTTCTTCAACTTTCAAGCTCCATAATCAAGAGAAACGAGATTCAAGTCACGATCGAGGAAAAGAAAAGATTGTGGACTAAATTGCAAAATCTTTATATTTTGGTACCAAGGTAAGTTCATGTGTAAATAATGTAGCATAATTGTTATTTTTAAGTTATTGATGTTAATTATATGATATGCTGATTTTTAATCGTGAAATATTATGCTTTGTGGTTAATGTTGAGTAATATGCAAATTATGTTTACTACTTGATAAATATGAATTGCTACCGAGTATTGGTTCCGATATTCCATGGAAGACGACAAATATGAGATCGAGGGAAAAAGCCCGTTTGAACCTTAGGAATAGATTAGGATACAAGTGACATGTCACTAGGATGGTTGAGCATCCGAACTTGTTGAGTTGAGTCCGAGTTCACTTATGGATGCAAATGTCCGAGGTCGTTGAGTTGAGTCCGAGTTCGTGTGATGTAACTAGGCATCCGAACTCGTTGAGTTGAGTCCGAGTTCATTTATGGATGCGAACGCCCGAGCTCTTTGAGTTGAGTCCGAGTTCACTTAGGGGCGGGTTACATGATTTCTTGATTACATATGTGGCACTTATGTGCAAATTATCCATGTATCCGAGTTATATTCCGATGTGTTCAACGGGTGAAATTTCTAGTTTAATGGAAGAGCACTTAAGATATAAGTGAAGTTTTGGGTAAGTGTTGTGAAATGGACACTTTGGACAGGTATGTTCTTAACCCTCGGGCTGGAAATAGATACAACAACGATAAGATCGTAAGATGATGAATGATATTTAGAAATGTGATAAATATTTTGGTGATACCATGTTAAGGTTGTTTGGTATGATTGTATTGTTACGTTAGTTGTCATTTGCATATGAATTTACTAAGCATTTATGCTTACTCCTTCCTTTTCATTCACTGTAGTTTTGAACAAGCCGGCTCAGGAATCGGGACAGGTCGAAAGTTCGATCACACTATCCAAAGGACTTTTATCTTGGTAAATGGCTTGTACAACTACTTAAGTATGGCATGTATAACAATATATCTATTTTTTGTAAATAATTTTATGATATGGCCATGTTTGGTTGAGAAAATATTTGATATTGATAAGTCATGGTGATGGCTAATTAGATCATGTTTGATACCATGGAAGTTTAATAGGTTATCTAGTTCATAAAAATTCATGGAAATATGAAACTTGCCTTAAAACAGAATATTGCTGCAGCAATGACATGAATTTGAAAAATCACTAAAAATAGTATAAATGGAAATAAATAATGAGTAAGTTATGCAATTGAAGCGTAATGAGTCTATTTTCATATGGATTGAACAAAATAGGCATATAAATTATATTTTATGAGATATTTAAACTTTTGTGAAACAGGGCCAGAGTGATTTCTGGATCCCATGTTCTGACTTTAAAAATTCATAATAAAATTTAAAACAATAATTAGAAGTTGTTATTTATATTTAAAGATTCCTTATTGAGTCTAGTTTTAATAAAAACAAACGTTATAGTCATTGAAATTTTTTATAGAGAGATATATGATTCGTAATACACAGAGGTCAGAGCAATCGAACCCTGAAACAGGGGAGACTTTAATTAATAAACTGTACTAATTCACCCAACCAAAAATTTTAGAAAAAAAATTAGTAAATAGATATATGAGTCTAGATTCAGAGAAAATTTATGGATCTTGATTTCGAGTTTCGTAACTCGAGATATGGTTTTTCTTGTAACTGTGACGCGGGTAGCTAGAAAGCTATGAATGTAGAAACAAATGATTTGAAGTTCTTAATTTGATAAATTATGTTCGGTAACCCCTCAAGCTCGACTCCGGCGATGGTCTCGGGCGTGGGGGCGTTACATTACAATTCAGTAATATAACCACATCAATACTTATATCATTTTCAAATATCTAATCTTAAACTTCATATCATTCATTTGATAACATGATTAAAGCATAATTCAGCATATATCAAACGAATTAAAAATTTAAGTATATATATATAGAACATATAACAGATCAACAATTTCATTAATTGAATATCAAACCCATTTACTATTATTATTATTTTCCTTATCTATTTGGCTAACTTAGTTCTTTTGCACCTATTAGTAAACTTACAAGTAACTAACAATCTTGTATAGTCATACACATGTACATACCAACCACAATATAAGCACACATAAATATATGTAATAACTAATAAGAACTCAACTAACATATCATGAACAAATACCAAGGTACACATGTCCTTTTTCATCGATTTAAATTCCCTCATATGAATCTAAGTCCCAATATGTTTTATTTATCGTAACAAATAAATCAAGTGTCATTCATATCATTAAATTAGTCCATAAGTCTACGTCAAATACACACCATGCATAAGTCTTGATTTTTTTACCTAACACACACATGATCTACTTTAGCTCAATTAACAACCATTAAATACCATATGGCTGAATCACATAACAAACTTCATAAACATCATACAATTTGGATACACTTTTGATATAAACTTAGGCCAAAATTAAACATATATAACATAGCCAATTCATCCATACCACCTCCGAATACAAGCACATAACACAACTTATAATCAACCATGGCACACGGCATGATAATCAAAATAGACTTAAACTATAATTTAACCAACACCGAACTCAAGCATAAAAGTTAAGCCATTTTCGCATGGCTCCCATTAAAACACATACCAAAATACAATATTCCAAAACATAATCTAGCCTATACATGCCATAGTTTTGAAAGTTTGCTTATTAAAATATCGAAGACGTGATAGACTTGGCTGACGGAGCTCGTAACTCAAATCCAAAATCTATAAAACAGAAACACACATATACACAGAGTAAGCTTTTATAGCTTAGTAAGTCATAAGAAAATATCAACTCAATAATATATTCAACTCCTTAAAATTTAAACTAAACTAATTTACTATATCAATATTTTATTTAATTTCAACTTATTCAATCCATAACCACACAGTTACTTTGGTCGAATACTTATAAGGTTAACATTTTACAAATTTTCATTCAACTTTCAAAGCCAAATATCATTATACATTCAAATATCTTCCACACATTTACACAAACTCACAAAACAAAATTTAACTTCATATACCAACATCACTCATTTAGCGGAATACACAAGATCAAATATAACATCACATATGTACATACCTATGTGGCCGAATATACAAGATCAAATATAAAATCACATATGTACATACCTATGTGGCCGAATATACATGATCAAATATAACATCACATATGTACATACCTATGTGGCCGAATATACATGGTCATTTAGCTCAGTTTACTTACTAAATTACCACCTCAACATGAAGTCTTATAGGCATAGGCTTAAAATAAATCACCGGCATAAAGCCTACTAGGCATAAGCCTGAATCACACACCGGCACAAGGCCTACTAGACTCAAAGTCTGATTTAATTCACCGGCAATAAGCCTGCTAGGCATAAAGCCTGATGAAATTCACCAGAACAAGGCTTGCTAGGCTCATTGCCCGAATATCACTATTATAAAGCTGTCTTATACACAATTCATATAACAAAAACTCCAGATATTCTATATAGTTCATATGGACTTTCAAATGTTATAACTCAGTCGAATTAAACTCAAATAGAGTATTTCTATGCTTAAACACATTCAGCTAACTCTTTTATAAATCTATAAATTCCCAATCAGAATTTTTAACTAAGTTACATTCAAGATAAACAATGTTTAATTGCTTAAAGACTTACCTCGGATATCGACGAACAATGTAAATCGACTATTCGACTATTTTTGCTTTTCCCCGATCCAAGTTCGATTTCTTTTCTTCTTAATCTATACAATTTCAAATTAATCTCATTCAAGCACAATTTCATTCAATTTAATCCAACAACACATAAATGGGAAAATTACCATTTTATCCCTAATATTTCATACTTTTACAAATTAGTCCTAATTGCATAAAACGCAAAATACGCAAAATCTCACAAAAACATAGTTGGGCCGAATCTTCCTTCTACTCATACTAGTCCATATATTTCATCTATTTCACATTTTAGTCCCTCAATTTATTATTTTTACAATTTAGTCCTAAATACTCAAAATCATCAAAAACTCCAATACGAAACATATTAATCCAAAACATATCTTTCACAATTTATCATCAAACATCACAAAACACAAATATTCATCAATGAAATAACTCAAAATATTCACCAAAATTAGAAATTCGAGCATGGGTCAGATAGTATTCGCAGCAACGATCTCAAAAACGTAAAAATTATCAAAAACTGAAACTAAACTAACCTTGAATTTGGATCAACAATGGCCAAATATCATGTGCTTTCTCTTTTTCTTTTCTTTTATTAGATTCGATCAAATAATATGAACTATGCATGTTCTCTTTTTATGTTTTATTATATTATAACTTATAATGTTTTATTAAATGACTTTAATAACCTTTAATAACAAATATTTAACCATTATAAAACATGGCCACTACCGTCCATATAATTAAATATGGTCAAATTGCCACTTAAATGCCTCAACGTAAAAGCCATTAACAATTTGGCCCCTTATGCTTTTAACTATCAAGTTTTCAACTTACGCGATTAAGTCCTTTTATTAAATTAAGCATACAAACAATCAAATTTTCATACGAAACTTTCACTCATGCAAATTCACATATAATAAACATTAAAAATAATATTTAGATATTTTTCTGACTCAGATTCGTGGTCCCAAAACCACCATTTCGATTTGGGTCTAAAATCGAACTGTACATCCGTGTGTCTAGCCGGTGTACCTTTCGAAATGGCCACCCACGCCCATGCCCCAAGGCTGTGTGCCTCACACAGACTTTAAATTGTAGGACTACCCCAGGGGACACACGGCAGTGTAACATGACCGTGTGTCGTACACGGCTGAGACACATGCTTGTGTCTCTGCCCAGGTGGACAAAAATAGGCCATTTGCAAAGCCAAATTGCCACCCCAAACAAAGAAACCAAAATAACATCATATCAAGACACTTATTGGTAGCCAAATTCAACAAAACCTACACATATCATGTCATCTATACACAACCATTTCAACATCACATAAACAAGACACACATAAGGCATCAAATACATCACATTATTAACCTTTCAAGCACATATCATAAGCCAACTTAAATGGCTAAAACATACCAACATTTACACCCAAAAGTAAACCGAATCTGATGGCTATAATCTTAACACAAAACATATCCCAATTTAACTAGACTATACATGCCATACTTAGCTATTTACACTTTCAAAAGATACCAAAGTTAAGTTTGATAATGTGATGATGATCCTTGATGATCCTTGAGCTCTAGTAGCTTCGATATCTATAAAACAATTGAAGTCACACACAAAGTAAGCTTTTGAAAGCTTAGTAAGCCATATACAAATAAATACAACTCATAAATCAAGTATAATTTAATACATTCATTTAGGATTCATAACCATTTCACATATACATTTTATGGAACACATCATACTCATTTGTTCATATACAAATCATATAATCCCAATTCACTTCACTTACACATATAGTATATTTCACTTTCATGAATATTACATATCATTTTTTAATACATTTCATATATTCAGTCATTTCTCAGAGTGCCTGTTGAACCGTACGAAATCAAATAGGATATGCGGATAGCTTGAAAAGCTCGTACAATGCCAACGTCCTAGACGTGGTCTTACATGTAATCAAATATTGACGCCACTATCCTAGACAGGGTCTTACATCAAATCAAATACAATGCCGATGTCCCAAACATGGTCTTACACGTAAATCTCAAATCGATGCCAACGTCCCAGAAGTGGTCTTTGTAACAGTCCGGTTTTGGGGCTAGTCGGAATAGTGATTTTGGAACCACTAAACTGAGGTTGAGGAAATTATTTTAAATATCATTTTATGTATTGTAGCATGATTAGATAAGTCCATGAAAATTTTGGTGAATTAATTTTAACGATTGCTTGCCTAATTGTGAAAGAGGACTAAATCGCATAAAGTGCAAAGTCCTATTTCACTTGATAAGAGCGTCAATTAGCTAAAGAACCTAACTTGGGGGCCTTAAAGAATAATTATAACCCTTAATTCTTAGGTTGGCCGGACACAGGGGACAAATTGATGGGAAAGTCAAAATTAAGTGGTGGTTGGTCACCAATTTTGACTAGTTTGAATAAATTAAACAACAAAAGGTTTCATCCTTTTCACTCTTTCTTCTTCCACCAAAAAATTGGCCATTATAGGGGTTTTGAAGCTTGAAAATGTGAGCTACTTTAAGTCTTCACAAGTAAGTGGTTTTCTTGGTTTTTCTTGATGATTTTTACATTTTTGGACCCCTTGAAGCAAGAGCTTTTAAATCAGAGGACAATTTTGCAAAATGGTTGAAAGTATAGGGTATTTCCATGAGAGAATTTAGGTTTTTTTCTGAATTTTATGGAAAAATATGATCCTTTGGTGAGTAATAAACAACTTTTGTGAAGGGATTTCTCATGAAAACCCTAATAAGGATTACTCTGCATGAGTTATAAAATAGATAATAAATGTGTGAAATAATGGAAATTTTGGATTGCTTCTAGTATATAAAGTAATCAGCTAGGTTTATAATATGAAGAAATTTAATAAAAATTGATTTTCGAGCATAGGGGTAAAATGGTCATTTTGTAAAAGTCTAGGGACAAAGTAGTCAATTTGCCAAATTATGAACTTTCATGAGTTTAAATTGACATGCTGATAAAATAAATGAATTTTATTAATTTAGATTAAGAGAAACATGATTCAGGTCTTCATCGGGGTAAGAACAAAGTTTACAAGGGTTAAACTCGTTTTCATCATTTTGTATCAAGGTAAGTACATATGTAAATAATGTGTTATCGAAGTTTACTTTGGTATATTTTAATAGTACACATGTATAACTAGCTTATTGTTGTTATGTACCTAAATTCTAATTGTTGCCATGAATGTATAAATGACATGTTATGCGAGTAAATTAAGATGTGAGCAAAATGCGATGCTATTCGATTGGATATGAAGCCCGTTGAACCTTAGACATAGCATAGGATACAAAGGGGCATGTTATAAAAATTATGTGGTCTGAACTCATGAGTTGAGTCTGAGTTCATGAGATGAATGCTATAGGTAACGTGGGTCCGGGTACTGAGTTTATGTAAAGACCCGTGAGTGGCTCAATGAGCAAACGTTACATGATAACTATGGGGTTCGGGTCCTGACTTGATAGAAAGGCCCGTGAGTAGCTCATTTGTGAGCGTTTCATAGCATGAAGTAACCCTGATTTCGTATATGGCATTTAGACGCAAATTCCCCGTGTATCCTTATGTATTTCAAGAGTTCAACGGGTAACCTGAAGATTTAGTTAGTGAATACTTTGATGAGGTATGTGTACCAAACTCATGGTTAGGATCTGAGTAAGGAATGAGGTGTACTTAATACATAAATGAAAGGAAAAGTAAGATATAGACGTTAAGTGGTTTTTTTATCTTTTAAGCATGACAAGCTACCGTTGGATGAATATGATTTTCTGATAATGACACTTTATTTGTATATATGTACTTACTAAGCTCCCACACTTACATTCCTTTCTTTTTTTTCCTTATAGTGCCGCCAAGCCAGCATCGGGGATCCAGTAACATCAAAAGCTTCGATCACACTATCACTCAAGACATTTATATAGCTAGTTTCATTGTTTTATTTTTTGGCATGTATAGGGACTTGAGTCTTTGTTTAGTGTTTTGTTAGTTAGCCATAATCTGTTGGCTCATATGATGAGTACTATACTCATTTTGTATAAGGCCATGGATGATGATCAATACTCATTTTGATTTATAAATGGAAGATGATATTTTCATAGATGAGTAAATTGCATAAATGAAATGTTGTCCATTGTGGTTATTTTGGCTATGTGATGTACCCTTATGCTAGTATAGAGTGATTTTTGTGCAGGTTATGTGAGAAAGGGTGACGAAAAAGCATGGTAAATAGCCTTATTTTATCGACACGGGTAGGCACACGGGGTGTATGTCTAGGCCGTGTGTGACACACAGATTACCACATGGGCGTGTGATATGGTCGTGTGTCCCCTGCACGTAATAATTGTAAGTCAGTATGTATGGTAGTAAAGACGCGGCCAAGGCACACGCCCGTGTCCTCTGCATGTAAGAATTGTAAGTCAGTATGCATGGTAGTAAACACACGGGCAGAGACACGTACGTGTGAAGGGCACAGCCTAGCACACGGGTGTGTGCCTTGGCCGTGTGGCCCTTAAGGATTGCTAATGTTAGAAACAGAATGTCCAAGTTTTTGCAGACGGGCTAAGACATGGACGTGTCCCTGTATTACTTAGGCCGTGTAAGCCGCACGGGCCAATAGCATGACGATGTTGAAATGTCACAGGGGCGTGTTGCCCTTCCCACACGAGCGTGTGCCCCTATGTTAAGAGTTATTTTCAGAGTTCTTCAAAGGACTCAGATTGTTTCCAAATGAGATGTTTTGGGCTTATTAGACTCGTATTAAGGAGTCTATAAATACAATTGAAAAAGTTTATATGCATAGGTTTAAGTTAGGTAATGCCTCATATTCTAACCTGATGTGGGACACGAGTGTGGGGTGTCACATTTAGTGGTATCAGAGTTACGGTTTTGTCAGTTCCCGGACTAACGTAGCATGTGTATGAGTTTAGCTATACATGCCATAAATAAATTGTGATAGTGTGACAACTCCTGACCTTTTTAAATTATGTTTTCATATAGTAATGGATCCCGATCGAACTATGGCAGAGATGTAGAAAGTAACGTGCCGACCCCTACCGAAGGGTGGTGCCATCCGATAATCGACCTCCCACGATTAGTCAAGGAGGAGAAGAAGGGGCCTGAGAGGCCTTTCTCCACATATGAATGAGTGGTATACGGAGTTTGTCCGAGCGAACCCGAATACTCAACCCCCTCCAACCCCACCCATTCCTCAACCTGTCCCCATAGTACCCTAGGGTATGAACCTTGAGAGGCAGAATAGACCTCCTATGGATAATATCCAGAAGCATGTAGCCGTAGAGTTTCATGCTAGTAAAGATGATGACCCTGACAGGGCAGAATTTTTTCTTAAGAATACCATCAGGGTATTCGATGAATTATCTTGCACTTCTGAAGAATGCTTGAAGTATACCATATCTTTGTTAAGGGACTCTGCATACTATAGGTGGAAGACATTCGTGTCAGTGGTGCCTCAGGAAAGGGTCACATGAGAATTCTTCCAAGAGAAATTTCGGAAGAAGTACATCAGTGAAAGATTTATGGATCAAAAGCGTAAGGAATTCCTTGACTTGAAACATGGCCGCATGACGACCACTGAATATGAAAGAGAGTTCATCCAACTTAGTAAGTACGCTTAGGGGTGTGTATCCTCCAAGGCCAAGATGTGTAGAAGGTTCAAAGATGGACTTAACGAGGACATTGGACTGTCAGTGGGTGTCTTTGAGTTGAAAGAGTTCATAGTACTCGTTGATTGGGCCTGTAAAGCGGAGGAATTTATCAAGGAAAAGAAGAAAATTGAAGCGAAAACTAGAGATGTAAGGAAGAGACATGTGAGCAAGTCATTTCTATCACAGTCTAAGAAATCTAGAGACACCTGCTCTCGTTCTTATGCATCAGTTAGACATATCGAGATCGTAAGAAACAAGATTCAAATTTTAAGTCTCGAGCTATATCAGTGGCTAGCATGGGCAATGTCAGATCTTCCAAACTAGAATGCCAATATTCTGGTCGAAATTATTTTGGAAAGTGTAGAATGAATGATGGATCTTGTTTTCGGTGTGGTTCTCAAGACCACTTTATTAAGGATTTCTCTGAGATGAATGATAAAGAAAAATTTCAGAGTACAAGGCCAAGTGGCACCAATTTTAAAGGAAGACCTTAAAAGAATGATGGAGTTGGGGCTGGTAGCAAGAATGTGATGAGAAACACTACCGTAAGGTCTAAAGCTAAAGCTCCGGCTAGGACCTGTGCTATACCTGCACGTGAAGATGCATCCTCTCCTGATGTGATCATTGGTACATTCACTCTCTATGATAAAACTGTTATTGCTTTGATTGACCCTAGTTCTACTCATTCGTATGTGTGCATGAAGTTGGTGTCTAGCACAAATATGCCCGTTGAGTCTATGGAATTTATGATTAAAGTGTCAAACCCATTAGGCAAACATGTGATAGTCAATAAAGTATGTAAGAAGTGTCCTTTGGTAGTTAAAGGTCATTGTTTTCTGTCCAATTTGATGCTGTTACCATTCGATGAGTTTGATGTCATATTGGGTATAGATTGGTTGACATTCCATGGTGCTGAAGTAAAGACAAAAGGTTATTAGATTAAAATGTGAAAATGGTGAAACCCTTTGGGTTAAATCAGGTGAGCTAGGGAACTTGCCTACGGTGATATCCTCCATGCCTGCCCAGAAATGTTTGAGGAAAGGATGTGAAGCTTATTTGGCTTTTGTAATGAATACTAAGGAATTGGAGTTGAAGGTTGAGTCAGTGCCAGTGGTAAGTGAATATGTGGATGTATTCCCGGAAGAATTGCCTGGGTTACCCCCTAATAGAGAGGTTGAATTTGGTATAGAGCTAATGCCAGGGACCACGCCTATTTCGATTGCTCCGTATCAGATGGCCCTGACTTTGCTGAAAGAACTAAAGTTACAGTTGTAAGAATTGACTGACAAGGGTTTCGTGAGACCAAGCTTTTCACTGTGGGGTGCTCCAATGTTATTTGTGAAAAAGAAAGATGGATCTATGAGGTTGTGCATAGATTACCAACAGTTAAATAAGAGGATGATCAAGAACAAATACCTGTTGTCGTGAATTGACAACTTATTTGATCAACTGAAGGGAGCAACATGGTTTTCTAAGATAGACTTGAGATTTGGCTACTATCAACTACGAGTTAAGGAAGTAGATGTGCCTAAGACCGCTTTTAGAACTTGGTATGACCACTAAAAATTTCTCGTCATGCCTTTCGGCTTAACAAATGCTCCTGTAGTGTTTATGGATTTAATGAATAGGGTACTTCAGCCATATTTAGATAAGTTTGTAGTTGTATTCATCAATGACATCCTGATATACTCTAGAGACAGGGTAGAACATGTCGAACACTTGAGAACCATTTTGTAGACTCTGACGGACAATCAGTTATATGCCAAATTTATTAAAAGCAAGTTTTGGCTTCGAGAAGTCGGCTTTTTGGGTCATATTGTCTCGTATGATGGTATCAGGGTCGATCCCAGTAAGGTTTCTGCTATTGTTGAATGGAAGCCGCCAAAGAGTGTGGCTGAGGTTAGAAGCTTTTTAGGGTTGGCCGGTTAATACAGATGATTTGTAAAGGAATTCTGTATGATTGCGACTCCCATGACAAGGTTGCTTCAAAAAGGAGTTAAGTTTGAATGGCCGGATAAGTGTCAGCAGAGTTTCGAGAAGTTGAAGATGCTGTTGACTGAGGCTCTCATACTAGTACAACCCGAATCAACAAAAGAGTTCGTGACTTATAGCGATGCTTCTTTGAATAGGTTGGGATGTTTACTTATGCAATAGGGAAAAGTTGTGGCTTATGCCTCAAGAGAATTGAAACCTCACAAGAAGAACTATCTGACACACGACCTAAAGTTGGCCGCCATAGTATTTGCTCTGAAGAGCTGGCGACATTATTTGTTTGGAGAGATATGCCATGTATACTCCAATCAGAAAAGTCTTAAGTACTTGATGACCCAAAAGGATTTAAATCTGAGGCAACGTAGATAGTTGGAACTATTAAAAGATTATGAGTTGATTATAGATTACCATCTGGGAAAAGCGAATGTGGTCGCCGATGCATTAAGTAGAAAATCATTATTTGCCTTGAGAGCAATAAATGCCTGATTGACCTTGTCAGAAGATGGTTCAGTTTTAGCAGAGTTAAAAGCTAGACCAACATTTCTTCAAGAAATTTTTTAGGCTCAGAAGATGATAGCAAATTACTTTCTGAGAAAACCCTGTGCGAATCGGATGTTGAATCAGATTTGCTGATCGGTTCCGACGGTTGCTTGAGATTCCGGGATAGGATTTGTGTTCCTAAGAACATCGAATTGATTTGGAACATATTATATGAGGCACATAGTGGTTGTTTATCAGTACACCCCGGGAGTACGAAAATGTACAACGATTTAAAGAAAATGTATTGGTGGCCGGGAATGAAAAGAGACATTTTAGAGTTCGTTTCCAAGTGTCTTGTGTGTCAACAAGTGAAGGCTGAACACCAAGTACCTTCGGGTCTACTTCAGCCTATCACAGTTCCTGAGTGGAAGTGGAATTGAATTACTATGGCTTTTGTGACGGGTTTACCGGTAACCCCGAAGAAAAAGGATGTTGTTTGGGTTATTGTAGATAGGCTAATAAAGTCGGCACATTTTATACCAGTACGTACCGACTACTCCCTTGATAGATTAGCTGACTTGTACGTTTCTGAAATTTTGAGACTGCACAGGGTGCCCTCATCGATTATTCTGGATAGGGACCCAAGATTTACCTCAAGATTTTGGAAAATGTTACAAGAGGCATTGGGAACAAAGTTGAGTTTCAGCACAACATTTCACCCGCAAATCGACGGTCAGTCGAAAAGAGCGATTCAAATTTTAAAAGACATGTTGTGGTGTTGTATTCTCAAATTTCAAGGAAGTTGGGAAAGGTACTTATCATTGGTTGAATTCGCCTACAATAATAGTTATCAGTCTAGTTTGAAGATGACACCTTATGAGGCTTTATATGGGCGAAAGTGTCGAACGCCCTTATATTAGACCGAGCTCAAAGAAAGTCAGATTCACGGGGTTGATTTAGTCAAGGAGACTGAAGAAAAGTTAGAGTGATTCACGACTATTTGAAGGTTGCCTCAAATAGGTAGAAATCCTATGCGAATTTGAAACGGAAAGAGATTGAATTTCAAGTTGGTGATCGAGTGTTTTTGAAAGTATACCCATGGAGAAAAGTTCTCAGATTTGGTAGAAGAGGCAAGTTATGTCCTCGTTTCATAGGACCCTATGAGGTTACCGAAAGAGTAGGGTCGATTGCCTATTATTGGACTTACCACCAAAATTGGAAAAGATTCACGACGTGTTTCATGTGCCCATGCTACGTAGATATAGATCAAACCCTCTGCATGTGATTGCTCCAACAAAAGTTGAGATTCATCCGGATATGTCTTAAGGTGAGGAACCTATTAAGATCCTAGCTCGAGAAACATGGGGTTGACGAGGCCACATGGGAGCCCAAAGAGATCATGAAAAGCTACCCTAACCTTTTTACTTGTAAGATTTTTAAGGACGAAAATCCTTAAAGGGGGAGAATTATAACAGCCCGATTTTAGGGCTAGTTGGAATAATGATTTCGAAACCACTAAAATGAGGTCGAGGAGATTATTTTAATTATTATTTTATGTATTGTAACATGATTAGATCAGTCTATGAAAATTTTGGTGAATTAATTTTAGCGATTGCTTGCGTGATTGTGAAAAAGGACTAAATAGCATAAAGTGCAAAAGTCCTATTTTGCTACATAAGAGTGTCAATTAGCTAAAGAACCTAATCTGGGGGCCTTAAAGAGTAATTAGACCCCCTAATTCTTAGGTTGGCCGGCCATAGGGGACAAATTGATGGGAAAGTCAAAATTAGGTGGTGTTTGGTCACCAATTTTGACTAGTTTGAATAAAATAAACAACAAAAGGTTTCATCATTTTCACTCTTTCTTCTTCCACCAAAAATTGGCCATTAGAGGGGTTTTGCAGCTTGAAATTTGAGCTACTTTAAGCCTTCACAAGTAAGTGGTTTTCATGGTTTTTCTTGATGATTTTTACATTTTTGGACCCCTTGAAGCAAGAGCTTTTAAATGAGGGGACTATTTTGCAAAATGGGCGAAAGTCTAGGGTATTTCCATGAGAGAATTTACGTTGTTTTCTGAATTTTATGGAAGAATATGATCTTTTGGTGAGTAATAAACAACTTTTGTGAAGGAATTTCTCATAAAAACCCTAATAAGGATTATTTTGCATGAGTTGTAAAATAGATAATAAATGTGTGAAATAATGGAAATTTTGGATTGTTTCTAGTATATAAAGTAATCAGCTAGGTTTATAATATGAAGAAATTTAATAAAAATTGATTTTCGAGCATAGGGGTAAAATGGTCATTTTGTGAAAGTCTAGGGACAAAGTAGTCAATTTGCCAAATTATGAACTTTCGGGAGTTTAAATTGATAGGCTGATAAAATAAATGAATTTTATTAATTTAGATGAAGAGAAACGTGATTCAGCTCTTCATCAGGGTAAGAACAAAGTTTACAGGGGTTAAACTCGTTTTCATCATTTTGTATCAAGGTAAGTACATATGTAAATAATGTGTTATTTTACTTTGGTATATTTTAATAGTACACATGTATAACTAGCTTATTGTTGTTATGTACCTAAATTCTAATTGTTGCCATGAATGTATGAATGACATGTTATGCGAGTAAATTAAGATGTGAGCAAAATGCGATGCTATTCGATTGGATATGAAGCCCGTTGAACCTTAGACATAGCATAGGATACAAAGAGGCATGTTATAAAAATTATGTGGTCTGAACTCATGAGTTGAGTCTGAGTTCATGAGATGAATGCTATAGGTAACGTGGGTCCGGGTACTGAGTTTATGTAAAGACCCGTGAGTGGCTCAATGAGCAAACGTTACATGATAACTATGGGGTTTGGGTCCTGACTTGATAGAAAGGCCCGTGAGTAGCTCAATTATAAGCATTTCATAGCACGGAGTAACCCTGATTTCGTATAAGGCATTTAGACGCAAATTCCTCGTGTATCCATATGTATTTCGAGAGTTCAACGAGTAACCCGAAGATTTAGTTGGTGAATACTTTGATGAGGTATGTATACCGAACTAATGGCTAGGAACTGAGTAAGGAACGAGGTGTATTAAGTATACATAAATGAAAGGAAAAGTAAGATAGAGACCTTAAGTGATTTTTTTTAATCTTTTAAGCATGACAAGCTACTATTCGATGAATATGATTTTTTGATAATTACACTTTATTTGCATATATGTACTTACTAAGCTCCCATGCTTACACTCCTTTCTTTTCTTTCCTTATAGTGCCGCCAAGCTAGCATCGGGGATCCAGTGACATCAAAAGCTTCGATCACACTATCACTTAAGACCTTGGTATAGCTAGTTTCATTGTTTTGTTTTTTGGCATGTATAGGGACTCGAGTCTTTGTTTAGTGTTTTGTTAGTTAGCCATAATGTGTTGGCTCATATGATGAATACGATACTCATTTTGTATAAGGCCATGGATGATGGTCAATACTCATTTTGATTTCTAAATGGAAGATGATATTTTCATGGATGAGTAAATTGGATAAATGAAATGTTGTCCATTGTGGTTATTTTGGCTATGTGATGTACCCTTATGTTAGTATAGAGTGATTTTTGTACAGGTTACATGAGAAAGGGTGACAAAAAGGCTTGGTAAATAGCTTTATTTTGTCGACATGGGTAGGCACATGGGCATGTGTCTAGGCTGTGTGTGACACATGGATTACCACATGGGCGTGTGATATGGCTGTGTGTCCCCGGCACGTAAGAGTTGTAAGTCAGTATGCGTGGTAGTAAATACACGGCCAGAGACACGACCGTGTGAAGGGCACGGCCTAGCACACAGGAATGTGCCTTGGCCGCATGGCCCTTAAGGATTGCTGACGTCAGAAACAGAATGTCCAAGTTTTTGCACATGGGCTAAGACACGGGAGTCTCCCTATATTGCTTAGGCCGTGTGAGCCACATAGGCGAATAGCACGACCATGTCGAAATGTTACACGGACGTGTTGCCCCTTCCACATGGGCGTGTGCCCCTGTGTTAAGAGTTATTTTCAGAGTTCTTTAAAGGACTCAGATTGTTTCCAAATGGGTTCCAATGGATGTTTTAGGCTTAGTAGACTCGTATTAAGGAGTTTATAGATACAATTGAAAAAGTTTCTAATTTGACCATTGTGACAGCCCTAAATTGACCCTAGTCGGAAAGTGGTTTCGGGACCGCTAAACCGAGTCACCGAAGTATTTGAATATAATATTTATTGTCTAAAATATGTGAATATGAATGTGTGAAAGTTTTAAGCTTTGATTTAGTCGATTGCATGTGAATTTAGTTAATAGGACTTATGTGTGACACTTTTGAAATGTGATAGGTTAATCTATAAGGATCTATTAATGCATGTTCGAAAATGCTTGTACTTGCATGTCAAATTACCCAAAATTTTAGGTAGTGGCCGGCCATGCTATGGGTTAAAACATATTATAAACATTTTGTGTTAATATTTTGTATTAGAAGTAATAAAAAAAAGGTTAGTAATAAAGTAATGGAAATTGGGGGTGATGAAAACAAAGGGAGAGTTTGGTTCTTCTTGGCCGAAAAAAATAAGTAAAAGAAAGAAAGAAAGGTTTGAAGAAGTTCGGCCATGCTTGTAACTAGGTTGAGGTATGTTTGATGTTATTCCATGAAATTCATGCATATTTTTAGTTGTTAGTTTGAATTCTACCTAGCCCATGGTTTAAATTTTTGCTATTTGATGGAGATGATACTCGGCCATGGATGTTGTCTTTCTTGGTTGGTGTTTGATGTTGTGGTGATGAGGCATGAAGATGATTGAGTTTGAGTGCTTAATAAAAAGGATTGGATGTGAGTGTGTGTGAGAATTTGAAAAGGATGGGTCTTAGCAACTTCATGAGGTGTTCGGCCATGGTGCTAAAATGTTGTATTTATGTTTAAACATAAAATTATTTAGTTATATGGTTAGTATAGGTATGGATGACCGAATATGAGAGCATGAATAGATGAAGAGTTTTGTAATTATAAACAAAATTGGTTAATTGATATGTGGTAAATGTTAAGTGTTAAATGAAATGGAAATGATATCATATTGGAATATGTATATTCGACCACATGAATGAATACATAGATTGATGTTGCATTTATTCGGCCTTTAATTAAGGATGTAGGTGATAGTGATAGATTGATGTTGCACATTCGGCTATAGGTAAGCATATTGATGATTTTATCTTGACTTAGATAATCGGCTAAAGGAGAATATTGGCTAATATGTTGAATGTGATTCATGATTTCATATATATATGACTCTAATGTCTAATGTATATATGGGCTAAGTACCTTGAGTTTCTCTTTGATGTTCAAAATGATTAAATCAATTTATTTGTGAAATTAAGCTCAAGAGCAAAGGGGACCTAAATCTGATAAAGGAAAGGAAAAAGAAAGTGAATAGCCGTCGAAGTCGTTCAACAACATCCGAGGTAAGTCTTCGAGTAATGGAACTTAGTTTATGATTTGATTAAGTCTTGACATGTAAGCATAACAAATAAACGGTGATATAATGATTCTACTTGAATTATATATTGAGGTAATTGGCTTATACTTATGACGGGCAGCCGAATGCGTATAGAGATCATGTTATAAAGCGAATCAAATCATGCCCTTTGTATGTGGCTATTGAGCCGAAAATGGTAATGGTTGATAAGTGTCTTGTGTTTGAATTCTAGTAATGAAATGAAATATAGATGTGTTATGATTTATTGATATATGTGCATGATTATTCGGATGATAACCGGACTAAGATCCGAAGGCATTTGTGCTAGTGACTATATCCGGGTTAAGTCCCGAAGGCATTTGTGCGAGTTACTATATCCGGGTTAAGTCCCGAAGGCATTTGTGCGAGTTACTATATCCGGGCTAAGTCTCGAAGGCATTTGTCCGAGTTACTATATCCGGGCTAAGTCCGAAGGCATTTGTGCGAGTTACTATATTCGGGCTAAGTCCCGAAGGCATTTGTGCGAGTTGTTGTATCCGGCTAAATCCCGAAGGTACTTGGGTTTGGAAATGAGCGATCTTGCTATAATAATTTCAATTAATACGCTCATAAAATCCAAATAATTAGGTATGTTTCGTATATGCATCGGAAAGTTGATTCCTTTTAAATAGTATTCGCTCAATTGATTAACAAACTTCCGGCCTTAGTTAGGTTTGATCCCCAGTGTATGAATATACTGGTTGAAGCGTGAAGTAAGTATGATTTTGGGAATATGCGTATATGCAATTATTCATTTAGTCATATGAACGCTATACTTTAGTCGTAAATAATTTCATTACTTAAACTTACTAAGCATTAAAATGCTTATTCTGTTGCTTTGATTCTCTGTTTTATAGATTTTGTTCGTCAGCTATCGGACTCGGGAGTGTCAAAGTCAAAGTCATCCACACTATCAAAGCCCTTTTGGTACTCTTTTAGTTGAACTTTGATAATGGCATGTATAGGACTGGCCTTTGTTGTTAATCAAGTACCTTTTGGTAATGTATATATTCGGATAGCCATGCGAAAATGGCTTATATATATTTTGAGCATAGCATTATAATCATTTTGTATATTGTTCATTGAGTGGTATGGAAATGCTTGGTATTGATTAGCCATTGGAATGGTTAATCACGATCATTTTGGTGCTATGTATGACAAATGGCTAGTTGATTCATGGAAAACTATGAAATAGGTGAAATTTACCTTAAACTAGATACTGACAGCAGCAGTGATGTGAGTTTGAAAAATCACTAAAAATAGTAGAAATGTAATTAAATAATTAATAAATTATGTAATCGAATCTTGATGAGTCTATTTTCATATGAAAGAAACGGAACGACCATATGAGCTGTATTTTATGAGATGTTTAAGTTTTTGTGAAATAGGGCCATAGCGATTTCTGGATCCCCTATTTTGACTTTGGAAATTCACTATAAATTAACCAGAGATAATTAGAAGTCATGATCTATATGTAAAGATTCCTTTTTGAGTCTAGTTTCATTAGAAATAAATGGCATAAGCATTGAAGCCCTGTACAGGGAGATAAAGGTCAGAGTAGTCGAACCCTGAAACAGGGGAGACTTTAATTAATAAACTGTACTAATTGGCCTGACCAAAAATTCTAAAAAAAATTTGTAGATGGATATATGAGTCTAGTTTCAATAAAAAATTTACGAAATCGGTTTTCGAGTTTTGGAACTCGAGATATGATTTTTAAAGTGACTGTGATGCAGTTAGCCAGCTTGTCTGGAAATTTTAAAATGAACTGTGTAAGCAAATGAATTAAGTCCGTTAACTGTAACACCCCAATCCCGTATCCATCGCTGGAATAGGTAAAGGGGCATTACCGGACTTGAAACTCATATCAGAACAGTAAATTTTTTTTTGTTGTTTTTTTTTGAACATTCCTTTAGATACGTACTAAAGACAGTCAGGGATACAATTTAAACTTCTATAAGTACACATTCAAAAGATGCCATTATCGCATGGCTTATATACATTAACCAAAATATTCTTCGGCCACTGGTCTATTCTATACATGCCATAGAATAATTCTAAACATAACAGTAACAAGCAGTGGATAGTGATAGTGTGACTAGTTGCTGACGATCCCCGAGCCTGTAGCTTCGAAATGAGATCTATAAAACAGAGAAAACAAAGTAAACGGAGTAAGCATTACAATGCTTAGTAAGTTTTAAGCAGTGTCAACAGATAACAATCAAATTATAACATAGTTGTTCGTATTTTTATTTCACTCTTCCTTCGGGCATACCATCCCGTTACCGAATATGCACATCTCATCATATACAATACGCAGATAAACTTTCACATAAAAGTGAGCTCATGTGACATAGATATATTGTATAATTTCACATAACCTCTCACACTGATCCGATGTCACATAATCATAGGAATAGTCTCATAGATTGCTCTCGTATGCATCTCATAACTACCTTATGATTTAGTTCAAATCAAGCTCACATATAAACTTGGAGTACATACCTGTTTAACCTTTCGCATTGAATATATTTATAAGCAATTCTTATTACGAAGTCTTATAGCTTTAACCACTACTCGGATTATCGGCGAGACCTTTAGCTCAGATGAAATCTCCACACGAAGTTATCGGGTCTTACCCGGACAAATTCTCCACACGTAGTCATCGGGTCTTACCCGGACATAATCTCCACACGTAGTCATCGGGTCTTACCCGGAATATATTTCCAAGTTTCATGTACATTTAATCACATGTTACAACATTCACATCGACTGTCATATTTGAAATTCATTTGCCTCATCAAATATCTAATAATACACACCTTTCACATTTGGTCATTCGGCCACAATATACACACATCGCCTACATATTTCACACTAGCCATTCGGCTTTACCACATATACATAT
Organism: Gossypium hirsutum; assembly: GCF_007990345.1. NCBI lineage: Eukaryota > Viridiplantae > Streptophyta > Magnoliopsida > Malvales > Malvaceae > Gossypium > Gossypium hirsutum. Next base: position 59,147,024 of record NC_053431.1, read on the forward strand.
CTCATACATATTTCACATTAGCCATTCGGCTTTACCACATATACATATCTCATACATATTTCACATTAGCCATTCGGCTTTACCACATATACATATCTCATACATATTTCACATTAGTCATTCGGCTTTACCACATATACATATCTCATACATATTTCACATTAGCCATTCGGCTTTACCATATGTACATATCTCATACATATTTCACATTAGCCATTCGGCTTTACCACCTATACATATCTCATACATATTTCACATTAGCCATTCAGCTTCACCACGTATACATATCTCATACATATTTCACATTAGCCATTCGGCTTCACCACATATACATATCTCATACATATTTCACATTAGCCATTCGACTTTACCACATGTACATATCTCATACATATTTCACATTAGCCATTCGGCTTTACCACATATACATATCTTATACATCAATTTCAGCAATAGCTTATAAGCAACTCAAATAGTTTCATCAATGTTTACAACAAATTCACATATTCACTACAAGCTGTTTTCCTGAGCAATAGTCACTAAATTATTTATAACTGGAGCTACAAAACTCAAAATCAGTTTTCGTTAATTTTCCATGAATATAGACTCATATATCTTCCATCCATAAAATTTTCATATTTTTAGGTTTGGCCAATCAATACCTTATTTTTCTTAAATTTTCCCCTGTTTCACTGTTTGGCTAATCTGACCACTCTTCACTATGAATAAAATTTCTCATTGTACAGAATTCAAAATGTGTTCTATTTGATTTGATTCGAAACTAGACTCATTAAGGAGTCTAAGCATACAAATTTTATCCTATAACCATTTTTTTACAAATTAAAATGATTTTCTAAAAACCAAACAGGGGATTTCGGAGTCATTCTGACACCGTCTCACTCAACTTTAAATATCTCTTTATAGGAAATTTCTTTGCTCACACGGTCTCTTTTATAATAAACTAGACTAATTAAGATTCGATTACATATTTTATTCAGCCTATAATTCCACACCATCAATTTATGGTGATTTTCTAAAATCATGTTACTGCTGCTGTCCTAAGCAAAATATTACAATTTGCTCTTAAATTTCCAAGTCCAAACACTTATGAACTCAGCGTTTGAGTTTAAAACATATCATGGCCACATCATATCTTATTAAATCAACTCATTATGTCCTATTATGATTGAATTTACTCAACGTTTAATCACTTAAAACTTACCTCGGAAGTGGTCGACGACTAGATATCCACGGCTATTCGTTTACTTTCTCTTTTCCCCTATCCGACTTTGATCCTCTTTGCTCTTAAGCTTAAGTAAAACAATAGATTTGCTTAAGTACTTAACTAATATTATTCACTTAACAATTACATTTGGCAATCACATATCATTTAATCTATATCTAAAACAATAGATTTCAATATGTATCATATTTAATAATTCATGCCATGACTCGATCTTATGCTTATTTAATTTATATCTAATTCACATTCACAAGCAAAGAGCCACTTAATTTATCATGCTTCCTTATACATGAATTTAATCATACTGCCGAATATTAACCCAACATCACAAGGATAATCACCATGAAACTTGCCTTAATACACATTTTATCCCATTGCCGAATACATATATATATCATCAAACAAATATTTATTCACATAACAACAATTCATTCACATCTCTATAAATGGTCATAATCGGACATTATAAACAAATCAACTAGTTTAGCATTCAATTTCTTCTAACCATTCCTCAATCATTTACTCAATGAACAACAATCCAAGCACATCAAAGCATAGTCGAATGTATCATTCTTCTTAAATTCAAAAATAAATGCATGGGCTAACTTCAAAATCCATTTAACAACTCAACTTTATAAACACATATTCGGCTAGGAAGAAAGATTGATAATTTAACAACCTTAGCTTAACATATAATTTGTTGTAACACATCTTTAAGCATTCTTTTATTCCATCAACTCAAAACACATACATTACTCAATAATGTTCAAAATCATATTCGGCCTTAGTACACCCTTGTTAGCCGATTTTTCTTCATTTAGCAACTAGTGCACATATGTGCTCATTTGCTAGACTCTACTTCACCTAACTCCCCTTTCTCATCCAAATAACATGAACAACATTTACTCTTGACATCAAGCATTCTTTAATTCGGCTATTACTAGTATGAGCTTTAACCATTCATATTTTTAGAAAGACCAAGTTCTTTCCTTAATACATTCATCATCAAGATTCAAGTAAAACAATCAAAATTCCTTCCCTTATAACCATAGCCGAAGGCTCTATTCACCCATCAATAGTGGAAATTTTTGCATGGGCTAAGCAAGAACCATGATAGTTTACCTAAAACAAGTAATTATTTCACAATTTCAACACAATATACTAACCTTCCTAAGGATTCAAGTGACCGAAATTCTTCCCCTCCTTTGTTTCTTCTATTCGGCCAAGTTGAACAATAAAGAAAGAACTTTGTTTTTCCTCCTCTTTCTCTAGTCACAGCAATGGGGAGTAAGGGGGAGACAACTTTTGTTTCTCCTCCCACTCACCTCATGTTTTATCATTCTTAATTCACTATTTTATTTTCTAAACCCATAATGCTAATAGGAAATTCATATTATCATCTATGACCCATCCATGGCCGGCCACTACTCATAATAAATGGATATTTGACATGCAAACCCTTCATTCTTATAACATGCATTAATAGGCCACTTACATTTGCCAAGCACATTTCTAAATTTTCTCACATAAGTCCTATTAACTAAATTCACATGCAATCGACTAAATCGAAGCTTAAAACTTTCACACATTCATAGTCACATATTCTAGACAATAACTATCACATTCAAATACTTCAGTAACTCGGTTTAGCGGTCCCGAAACCACTTCCTGACTAGGGTCAATTTAGGGCTGTCACATTAACACCCTGTGTTCGACTCCGGTAACGGTCTCGGGTACGGGGCGTTACAGTTTTATTGGTATCAGAGCTACAGTTTAGTCGATTCTAGGACTACCATAATACGTTCGGGTTTAGCTATACATGCCATTATGTGTTTATTTGATAGTGTGGTGATTTCTGACAGTTAAAAATGTGTTTACTTATAGTAATGGATCCCGATCCCAACCGAGCGGTAGCTGATGATGTTGAGAGTGTAGCACCTGCTCCCGTGCAAGGGACAGCACCGGTGGACTCTCAACCTATTGCTAGTAATCAGAATGATGAAGCTAGACAGGCTTTTTATAGCGTGATGAATGATTGGTTCAATCAGTATATTCGAAATAATACGGCTGTTCCACAACCCCCATTCCCGACTAATACAACCCCTACACCTGCGATACCTCCGGTAACTGACCAAACAAGGTTAAATAAGCCCCCAGTTGACAGAATCTGAAAACACGGGGCTACTAAATTTAAAGCTACAGACAGCGACGATGCCGAGCAAGCTAAATTTTGGTTGGACAACACTATTCGGGTACTTGATGAACTATCTTGCACACCCGATGAATGCCTAAAGTGTACTATCTCCTTGCTACGTGATTCTGCCTACTATTGGTGGAATACGTTGATTTCTGTTGTGCCCAGAGAGCAAGTAACTTGGGAGTTTTTCCAAACCGAGTTTCGAAAAAAGTATATCAGCCAGAGATTCATTGATCAAAAACGGAAAGAATTTCTTGAACTTAAACAAGGTTCCATGTCGGTTACTGACTATGAACAAAAGTTTGTAAGGCTTAGCCGGTACGCTCGAGAATGCATCTCTTCAGAAGCTGTAATGTGTAAACGTTTCGAAGATGGACTGAACGATGATATAAAATTGTATGTTGGCATTTTAGAAATCAGAGAATTTGTGGTACTTGTCGAGCGAGCTTGCAAAGCCGAAGAGCTCAGTAAGGAGAAAAGAAAAGCTGATATGGGAGCAAAGGAGTTTCGTAAGAGATCTTCGGGAAAGCCCTTTCAACAGTCATTGAAGAAATTTAGAGATGATTTAGGCCGGTCTAAAGACACTTCAAGCTTTTCTAGACGAGATCGTGATCGACCCCCTGTGAGTACATGAATCACTTTGGTTGCTAGTGTTGGAAATGATCGTCGAGACAGAACAGAGTGCCAGTATTGTGGTAAATGGCATTCGGGGAGTTGTAGATTCCATGACCGCTCCTGTTATAAGTGCGGATCAGCTGACCACTTTATCAAGGGTTGCTCGAGACTGTCTGAACAAAATGTAAATCAGAGTGGGAAACCAGGTGCTACTACTGCACGGGGCAGACCATCTAGAAATACGGGGAATGCTAGTGGCGGTCAGAGAGGATCTAGAGATGCTACAACCAGATCTGAGGCTCGTGCTCCTGCTAGAGCTTATGCTATACGCGCATGCGAGGATGCTTCCTCGCCAGATGTTATTACCGGTACTTTCACTCTCTTTGATACTAATGTGATTGCATTGATTGACCCTGGTTCTACTCATTCATATGTATGTGAGACCTTAGCATCCAGTAAGACTTTACCTGTTGAGTCTACTGAGTTCGTAATTCGAGTTTCGAATCCCTTGGGTCGTTATGTGCTTGTCGACAAGGTGTGTAAGAAATGCCCCTTAATAATCCGAGGCTCCTATTTTCCAGCTGACTTGATGCTTTTACCGTTTGATGAATTTGATGTTATTCTCAGTTTGGATTGGTTGACCGTACATGATGCGTTGTGAATTGCAAAAGTAAGACTATTGATTTGAGGTGTGCAAATAATGAGATAATCTGAGTCGAGTCTACTGTTTTGAATGGATTGCCAACAATAATATTTTCAATGTTAGCCCAAAAATATGTGAGAAAGGGATGTGAAGCGTATCTTGCATACGTATTTGATAATAAAGAACCGGAAAAGAAACTTTAATCGGTACCAGTGGTTTGTGAATATCCGGATGTTTTTCCCGAAGAATTACTGGGGTTACCACCTGTTCGGGAGGTAGAGTTTGGCATCGAACTTGTACCTGGGACTACACCGATTTCGATAGCTCCATATCGTATGGCACCAACAGAATTAAAGGAATTGAAAGCTCAGTTGCAAGAATTGATGGATAGAGGTTTCGCTCGACCAAGTTTCTCACCTTGGGGTGCACCAGTATTGTTTGTGAAAAAGAAGGACGGAACCATGAGGTTGTGCATCGACTATTGTCAGCTGAATAAAGTGACAATAAAGAATAAATATCCGTTACCGCGTATTGATGATTTGTTTGATCAACTAAAGGGAGCCTCAGTGTTCTCAAAGATAGATTTGAGATCGGGCTATTATCAGTTGCGAATTCGAGATTCGGAGATACCCAAAACTGCTTTCAGAACGAGATACGGTCACTACGAGTTCTTAGTGATGCCGTTTGGGCTCACTAATGCCCCTGCGGTATTTATGGATTTGATGAATCGGATCTTCAGACCATTTTTGGATCGGTTTGTAGTTGTGTTTATCGATGATATTTTGGTCTATTCGAGAAATGAAACCGATCATGTTGAACACCTGGGATTAGTGTTACAAATTTTACGAGATAAGCAGTTATATGCTAAGTTCAGTAAGTGTGAGTTTTGGTTAAGAGAGGTTAGCTTCTTGGGTCATGTGGTATCTGCATAGGGTATTCGAGTTGATCCGAGCAAAATTTCAGCATACTTAACTGGAAGCCTCCGAGAAATATTACTGAGGTTCGGAGCTTTTTGGGACTTGCCGGTTACTACAGACGGTTTGTAAAGGGTTTTTCGATGATAGCCACACCAATGATGAAACTGCTTCAGAAAGATGTTAAGTTTGAATGGACAGAAAAATGTCAAAAAAGTTTCGATCAACTAAAGACTTATTTGACTGAAGCTCCAGTACTAGTGCAGCCCGAATCAGGCAAAGAGTTTGTCATTTACAGTGATGCATCCTTACTTGGGTTGGGTTGTGTATTGATGCAAGAAGGTCGAGTTGTAGCTTATGCGTCGAGGCGATTGAAGCCACATGAGAAAAATTATCCAACCCATGATCTCGAATTAGCTGCCATCGTATTCGCTTTGAAAATATGGAGACATTACTTATTTGGTGAGAAGTGCCATGTATTTTCGGATCACAAAAGTCTCAAATATTTGATGACTCAAAGAGATTTGAATTTGCGACAAAGACATTGGTTCGAGTTGTTGAAAGACTATGAGATTGTCATTGACTATCACCCAGGAAAGGCTAATGTGGTTGCGGATGCTTTAAGTCGTAAATCACTGTTTGCTTTACGAGCGATGAATATACACTTGTCTGTTCTATCCGACAATGTGTTAGTAGCAGAATTAAAGGCCAAACCCTTGTTGATTCATCAAATTCGTGAAGCTCAGAAAGTTGATGATGAATTGGTTGCAAAACGGGCTGAATGTGTTTTGAATATGGAATCAGAGTTTCAAATTGACGATGACGATTGTTTGAGGTTCAGAAGTTGTTTGTGTGTTCCAAGAAATTCAGAACTTATTTTGATGATTCTGAACGAAGCTCATTGTAGCCGAATGTCAATTCACTCGGGGAGTACGAAAATTTACAACGATTTGAGACGTCAGTTTTGGTGGCATGGTATGAAACGAGACATTTCCGATTTTGTTTCGAAGTGTTTAATATGTCAACAAGTGAAACCAGAACATCAAGTGCCTACAGGTTTACTTCAACCGATCATGATACCTGAATGGAAATGGGATCGAGTCACGATGGATTTTGTATTTGGGTTGCCATTGTCGGCAAGTAAGAAAGATGCGATTTGGGTTGTTGTTGATAGACTGACTAAGTCAGCTCATTTTATTCCCGTACGTACAGATTATTCATTGGATAAACTAGCTGAATTGTATGTTTCTCAGATTGTAAGATTACATGGGGTACCCGTTTCTATTGTGTCAGATAAAGATCCGAGATTCACATCGCGATTTTGGAAGAAATTTCAAGAAGCTTTGGGTACCAAATTGCATTTCAGCACCGCTTTTCATCCCCAGACCGATGGTCAATCTGAGCGGATAATTCAGATACTCGAGGATATGTTGAGATGTTGCATTCTTGAGTTTAGTGGTTCGTGGGAACGGTATTTACCTTTGATTGAATTCGCTTACAACAATAGTTTTCACTCAAGCATTAAGATGGCACCTTACGAGGCTTTGTACGGTCGTAAATGCCGTACACCATTGTTTTGGACCGAGCTCGGTGAAAGTAAAATTTTCGGAGTTGATTTGATTAAAGATGCTGAGCAGAAAGTAAAAATAATTCGTGAAAGTCTGAAGGCAGCATCAGATCGTCAGAAGTCGTACGCAGATTTAAAATGAAGAGATATTGAGTATCAGGTGGGAGACAAAGTGTTTCTTAAAGTTTCACCTTGGAAAAAGATACTCAGATTTGGCCGTAAGGGAAAACTGAGTCCGAGGTTCATAGGGCCGTACGAAATATCCGAACGAGTTGGTCCAGTGGCATATAGATTGATTTTACCCCCTGATCTCGAGAAGATTCACAACGTTTTTCATGTTTCGATGCTTCGACGTTACAGATCTGATCCTTCGCACATAATAAATCCCTCCGAGGTTGAAATTCAAGTCGATATGGGTTATGAAGAAGAACCGATTCGTATCCTAGCTCGTGAAGTGAAAGAGTTGCGAAACAAAAGGGTTCCATTGGTAAAGGTGTTATGGCACAAACACGGGATCGAAGAAGCTACTTGGGAAACCGAGAACTCTATGAAAGAACGATACCCAAACCTATTTACCGGTAAGATTTTCGGGGACGAAAATTTCTTGAGTGGGGGAGAGTTGTGACAGCCCTAAATTGACCCTAGTCGGAAAGTGGTTTCGGGACCGCTAAACCGAGTCACCGAAGTATTTGAATATAATATTTATTGTCTAAAATATGTGAATATGAATGTGTGAAAGTTTTAAGCTTTGATTTAGTCGATTGCATGTGAATTTAGTTAATAGGACTTATGTGTGACACTTTTGAAATGTGATAGGTTAATCTATAAGGATCTATTAATGCATGTTAGAAAATGCTTGTACTTGCATGTCAAATTACCCAAAATTTTAGGTAGTGGCCGGCCATGCTATGGGTTAAAACATATTATAAACATTTTGTGTTAATATTTTGTGTTAGAAATAATAAAATAAAAGGTTAGTAATAAAGTAATGGAAATCGGGGGGTGATGAAAACAAAGGGAGAGTTTGGTTCTTCTTGGCCGAAAAAAAAAACAAGTAAAAGAAAGAAAGAAAGGTTTGAAGAAGTTCGGCCATGCTTGTAACTAGGTTGAGGTATGTTTGATGTTATTCCATGAAATTCATGCATATTTTTAGTTGTTAGTTTGAATTCTACCTAGCCCATGGTTTAAATTTTTGCTATTTGATGGAGATGATACTCAGCTATGGATGTTGTCTTTCTTGGTTGGTGTTTGATGTTGTGGTGATGAGGCATGAAGATGATTGAGTTTGAGTGCTTAATAAAAAGGATTGGATGTGAGTGTGTGTGAGAATTTGAAAAGGATGGGTCTTAGCAACTTCATGAGGTGTTCGGCCATGGTGCTAAAATGTTGTATTTATGTTTAAACTTAAAATTATTTAGTTATATGGTTAGTATAGGTATGGATGACCGAATATGAGAGCATGAATAGATGAAGAGTTTTGTAATTATAAACAAAATTGGTTAATTGATATGTGGTAAATGTTAAGTGTTAAATGAAATGAAAATGATATCATATTGGAATATGTATATTCGACCACATGAATGAATACATAGATTGATGTTGCATTTATTCGGCCTTTAATTAAGGATGTAGGTGATAGTGATAGATTGATGTTGCAGATTCGGCTATAGGTAAGCATATTGATGATTTTATCTTGACTTAGATAATCGGCTAAAGGAGAATATTGGCTAATATGTTGAATTTGATTCATGATTTCATATATATATGACTCTAATGTCTAATGTATATATGGGCTAAGTACCTTGAGTTTCTCTTTGATGTTCAAAATGATTAAATCAATTTATTTGTTAAATTAAGCTCAAGAGCAAAGGGGAACTAAATCTGATAAAGGAAAGGAAAAAGAAATTGAATAGCCAATGAAGTCGTTCAACAACATCCGAGGTAAGTCTTCGAGTAAT
>NC_053431.1:59156660-59189473 GCF_007990345.1 Gossypium hirsutum
AAAATACATACCTCATCAAGCTCAACCATAGCCAAACCCTAAATGAACTTTTATCTTTTCTTTTCTTTTGATTTTGGTGATAGTGATGATAATTTAAGCATATAATGACTGTGTTTTATTTAATATAACATTAATAATCAAATACAAATTTTACCTTTTATTAAACAATATAAAAATCACTTAATACAAGCCTGTTTATGTCTATCATAAGGACCTTTGATTATAAAAGCCATAACACTTAAGCACTTTAAACAATAGAATGCAACTTTTGCATTTTCTGCGGTTAGGTCCTTTTTCTAAATTAAGCACACAAACGATCAAATTTTTATACGAAACTTTCACACATATCGTATATCATGCTGTAAACACGAAAAATAATATTAAAAATACTTTTCTGACTCAGATTTGTGGTCCCAAAACCACTATTCTAACTAGGGTCTAAACCGGGCTGTTACAACTCTCCCCCCTTAGGGATTTTCGTCCCCAAAAATCTTACCGTTGAACAGATTTGGATATTGCTGTCTCATAGCATCTTCGGGCTCCCACATAGCCTCTTCAACACTATGTCGATGACACATTACTTTTACTAACGAAATTTTCTTATTTAGCAGTTCTTTAACCTTGCGAACTAAGATACGGATCGATTTCTCTTCATAAGTCATATTAGACTGAATTTCTATTTCGGACGGAGTAATCAAATGCGAGCGATCAAATCGATATCGTTGAAGAATTGATACGTGAAACACATTATGAATCTTTTCTAACTCTGGTGGTAATAACAATCTATAAGCAACTGGCCCGATACACTCAATAATCTCATACGGCTCGATGAATCTTAGACTTAACTTACCTTTTTTGTCGAATGGGAGTATTTTCTTCTATGGAGATACTTTCGAAAACAATTTATCCCCGATTTCAAACTCAATATCTTTTCGTTTCAAGTCTGCGTATGATTTTTTATGATCGACACTGCTTTCAGACTTTCACGAATCACTTTCACTTTTTTGTTCAGTCTCTTTAATAAATCAACCTTGTGAATCTTATTCTCACTAAGCTCAGACCAACATAATGGTGTTCGGCATTTACGACCGTATAAAGCTTCGTATGGTGCCAATTTAATACTTGATTGGAAACTATTATTATACGCAAATTCAATCAATGGCAAATGCTATTCCCACGAACCTTCAAACTCAAGAATGCAACATCTTAACATATCCTCGAGTATCTGAATAATTCGCTTGGATTGACCATCTATCTATAGGTGAAAAGTAGTACTGAAATACAATTTTGTACCTAAAGCCTATTGCAGTTTCTTCCAAAACTGCAAAGTGAATCTCGGATCTCTATCTGACACAATAGACAGTGGTACCTCGTGCAATCTCACAATTTCAGAAATGTATAATTTACCTAACTTATCAAGCGAGTAATTTGTTCAAACCGAAATGAAATGAGCTGATTTCTTCAATCTATCAACTACAATCCAAATTGCATCCTTCTTTCTCAGAGATAGGAGTAAACCTGAAACAAAATCTATTGTTACTCTATCCCATTTCCACTTGGGAATCATAATCAATTGTAACAAACCGGATGGCACCTGATGTTCAGCTTTAACTTGCTGACAGATCAAAGATTTCAAAAAAAGTCAGAAATATCTCTTTTCATTCCAGACCACCAGTATAGTTCTGTCAAATCATTATACATATTCATATTTCCCGGATGAACCGATAAAAGACTGTTGTGAGCTTCGTTCAGAATCATTTAAATCAACTCTGGCTTTCTCAAAACACAAATCCGACCTTGGAATCTCAAACAATCATTATCATCAACTCTAAATTCTAAATCAGAATTCAATTCACACTGAGCTTGTTTTGCTATTATCTCATTATCAACTCTCTGGGCATCACAAATCTGTTGGAAAGACAATGGTCTTGCTTTTAATTCGGCTAAAACTAATCCATCATCAGATAGAACTAAATGGGCATCACAAATCGGTTGTAAAGCAAACAAAGATTTCTGGCTTAAAGCATCAGCAACAACATTTGCTTTTCCCAGATGATAATCAATAACAAGCTCGTAGTGTTTTAGAAACTCTAGCCATCTTCTCTGTCATAAGTTCAAATCTTTTTGAGTCATCAGATATTTCAAAATTTTATGATCAGAATATACATGACATTTCTCACCAAACAAATTGTGACGCCAAATCTTCAAAGCGAACACAATCGCAGCTAACTCAACGTCGTGTGTCGGATAATTCTTTTCATGTGGCTTTAACTATCTCGAAGCAGAGCTTATAACTTTGCCTTCTTGCATCAAAACACAACCTAAACCATTTATCGAAGCATCACTGTAAATGACAAATTCTTTACCCGATTCTGGCTATACTAACACTGGAGCTTTAGTCAATAAGGCTTTCAACTGATCAAAACTTTTCTGACACTTTTTAGACCATTCAAATTTCATATCTTTCTGAAGTAATTTCGTCAACAGAGTTGCGATCATAGAAAAGCCTTTTACGAACCGTCGGTAATAACCAGCCAGTCCTAGAAAATTGTAGAATTCAGAAACATTTCTCAGAGGCTTCCAATCTAAAATCGCAAAAATTTTGCTCGAATCAACTTGTATACCAGATGCTGACACAATATGGCCCAGAAAACTGACTTTATGCAACCAAAATTCACATTTACTGAACTTCGCATATAACTTCTTATCACGCAAAGTCTGTAACACTATTCTCAAATGCTCATCATGTTTAATTTCATCACGAGAATAAATCAAAATGTCATCAATGAATACAACAACAAATCGATCTAAATGAAGTCTGGAAATTCTGTTCATTAAATCCATAAAAATAGAAGGAGCATTCGTTAATTCGAAAAGCATAACTAAAAACTCATAATGCCCATACCTCGTTCGAAAAGCAGTTTTCGGAATGTCTGAATCTTTTACTCGTAACTGATAGTATCCCGATCTCAAATCTATCTTTGAAAACACAGTAGCTCCTTTCAACTGATCAAACAAATCATTAATTCTAGGTAGAGGATATTTGTTCTTGATAATCACTTTATTCAACTGACGACAATCAATGCACATTCTCTCCGTGCCATGTTTGTTTTTCACAAACATAATGGGAGCACTCTAGGGAGAAAAACTCAGTCGTGCAAATCCTCTGTCTGCCAATTCTTGCAACTGAGACTTCAATTCTTTTAATTCGGTCGGTGCTATTCTATACGGAGCTATTGATATCAGGTAGTCCCTGGCACTAATTCAATACCAAACTATACTTCTCGTATTGGAGGTAATCCCTGTAATTCTTCAGGAAACACGTTAGGAAACTCACAAACAATAGGCACTGATTTTATTTTCCTTTCTGTCACTTTCGCATCAATTACATAGGCAAAGTAGGCTTTACAACCCTTTTTAACATATTTCAGAGCATTCGTTGTAGATATCATAGCTGGTAGCCTATTCAAATCACTGGACTCAATTCAGATTACTTTGTCATTCTTGCATCTCAAATCAATCGTCTTTCGTTTGTAGTTCACAATAGCATTATGCAAAGTTAACCAATCTATACCCAAAACTCTCTAGCCTAAGGGGTTTGTTACTTTAATTATAAATTCAATAGAATCTACAAGCAAAGTCTTACTGGATACTAAATTCATGCATACATACGAATGTGTTGATCCCGGATCTATTAGTGCAATCACAGAAGTATCTTAAAGAATAAATGTACCAGTAATCACATCTGAAGACGAAGCTTCCTTACGAGCTCGAATGGCATAGGCTCTGGAAAGTGCTCTTGCCTCAGATCGAACAGTTGTATCTTTAGTAGCTCTCCGGCTACCGCTCACATTTTTCGTATTTCTAGGAGGCCTGCCTCTAGTTGAAGTGCCATTCGGCCTCAGATTCTATACAATTTCTTGTTCAATAGACTCGGGGTAATCTCGAATAAAGTGATCTAAGGATCCACATTTAAAACAAGCCCGATCATTCAATCTACAACTGTCGGGATGTCGTTTACCGCAATGCTTGCACTCAGGTTGATTAGATCTAATGTTACCAACACTAGCTACTAAGGTAGCTTTCAAACTCACAGATGACCTTTCTCGATCTTTTCTCGAATAATCCGCAGTAGCCTTTGAACGGCTAGAATCATCTCAAAATTTCTTTGATGCAGACTAAAATGACTTACTCAATGATTTGTTTCGTACTACTATAGCTTTTGAGTTAGCTTTTCTTTTCTCTTTACTCAATTCTTCAGGTTTACACGCTCGTTCAACAAGCACCACCATCTTTTTTATTTTCAGAATCCCGACTAACAAGCGGATATCTTCATTTAATCCATCTTTAAACCTTTTACGCATTATTGCTTCGGTCGAGACACATGCTTGTGCATATTGGCTCAATCTCACAAATTCTCGCTCATATTCCATAACAGACATACGACCCTATTTCAGTTCAAGAAACTCTTTGCGTTACTGATCTATGAATCTTTCACTGATGTATTTCTTTCAAAATTCAATTTGGAAGAAATTGATTCTTTCTCTTGGAACCACCGATATCAAAGTTTTCCACCACTGATACGTGGTATTCCCTAGTGATTCATTCTCTCGGAACCACTAATATCAAAGTTTTCCACCATTGATACGCGGTATCCCCCAGAAGTGAAACAACACATTTAACACATTCTTCTGGAGTATAAGATAATTCATCGAATACTCGAATCGTATTCTCGAGCCAGAACTCAGCTCTCTCAACATCATCAATAGTAGTAGCACAAAATTCTTCAGCCACATATTTTCTAATCTTATTAACTGGAGGCTTATTTAGACGAATCGAATCTTATCATCATTTGGAAGGAAGCTTGCTTAGCCTCTCCTTTATGGCTACTAGTAATAGGTCTAAAATCAGACGACACTAACCCTTGGGCAGGAGCAGGTGCATTACTTTCAACATCATCAGCTACGGCTCGATCGGGATCCGTTACTATACAAAAAGCACATTTGGTTGTCAGGATTCATCACACTATCATAGTTTGTATTTATGGCATGTATAGCTAGACTTACATATGCTACGTTAGTCCTAGAATTGACTAAACCGTAGCTCTAATACCAATAAAATGTAACACCCCTAACCCATATCTTTCGTCGGAATAGGGTTACGAGGTAGTACCAGATTTTACACGTTATTCACATACATTTATGCATTCATTATCATAAACTATTCACAAACATTCACATTGTCCCTTACAAGGTAATACAAAACCTTAAAACATGTATAAGAGTGGTTCGAGACTAAATCAATCACATATAAAAGCTTTCGAACTTTTAGAAAAATTATGCAATCACAGGTTACATGCCCGTGTGAATAGGCCGTGTGACTCACACGGTTATCAAACACGCCTATGTCATAGGCCGTGTGAAAACAGGGCATACATACTAACTTGTACCGCACGGCTAGAGACATGCCCGTGTACCTTGGTCGTGGTCAAAATTGACTTGGGTCACACGGCTAACCATATGCCTGTGTACCCTTCGAAACAGCCACACACGCCCATGTGCCAAGACTGTGTGCCTCATACGGGCACCAGACATGCCTATGTGTCTAGGTCATGCTTGAGACTAACTTTAAATTGTAGGACTACGCCAGGGGACACACGGTTGTGTAACATGACTTTGTGTCACACACGGCTGAGACACACGCTCGTGTGTACAAAAATAGGCCATTTTCAAAGCCAAATTGCCACCCTAATCTCAAGCACACAAATCAACAAAAATAGCATCATTTCAATACACTTATAGGCAGCCAAATTCACCAAAACATACATATATCATGTCACCTAAACAGAACCATTTCAACATCACATAAACAAGCCGCACATAAGAAATCCAATCCATCACATTATTAACCTTTCAAGCACATATCATAAGCCAACTTAAATGGCTAAAAGATACCAACATTTACACCCAAATAAGCCAAATCTGATGGCTATAGTCTTAACACAAATCATATCTTAATTTAACTAGACTATAAATGCCATACTTAGCTATTTACACTTTCAACAGATACCAAATTTAAGGTTGATAATGTGATGATGATCCTCAACTATCCTCGAGCTCTCGGGAGCTTCGAAATCTATAAAACAATTGAAATCACACACAAAGTAAGCTTTTGAAATCTTAGTAAGCCATATACAAATAAATACAACTCATGAATCAAGTATAATTTAATACATTCATTTAGGATTCATAACCATTTCACATATACATTTTATGAAACACATCTGTAACACCCCGAACCCGAGACCGACACCGGAGTCGGACACGAGATGTTAACAAACTTTGAAAAATTTTTCCAGACACTGCCCAGTCTGAGTACTAGTCGCTTCAAAAATCATATCTTGAGTTTCACAACTCAAAAATCAGTTTTGTGATTTTTCCCTGAAACTAGACTCATGTCCCCACCTATGGATTTTTTTCTAGAATTTTTGGTCGGGCCAATTAGTACAGTTTATTAGTCAAAGTCTCCCATGTTACAGGGGTCGACTACACTGACCTTTTCCCATTACGACTGGGATATCTCTCTGCACAGAGCTTCAATACTGATGCCGTTTGTTTCTATGGAAACTAGACTCAGAGAGGAATCCATACATATATGGTATGACCCCTAATTATCTCTGGTCAATTTATAGTGAATTTCCAAAGGCGGAACAGTGAATCCAGAAACTGTTCTGGCCCTGTTACACAAGAACCCGAATATCTCTTTCTGTACTGTTCCTATAATTGTTTCGTTACTTCCATATGAAAGTAGATTCATCAAGGTTCGATTACATAATTTATTCACTATTTAATTCCACTCCTACGAATTCTTGTGATTTTTCCAATCCACACCACTGCTGCTATCAGCTTCTGTTTTCAAAGTGAACCTTACCTAATTTGGGGTTTCATGGACCAACTAGGGCCTTGTCATACATAAGCCCACATATGATCATACTTAGCCATTCTAGTGGCTGATCATTTGCTCAACACTTCCATTCCAACATAGTTACATCATGAAACCATCTATACATTCATAAATACGAATGGTCTAATGCCATACTCCACTTCTACAAGCCATTTTCGCATGGCTGTACACTTATACATTTCATAAAGTACTCGAAAGACAACAATGGGTAGTCCTATACATGCCATATCAAAATTCAACCAAAATAGTACCCAAAAGAGCCTTTGATAGTGTGGGCGACTTCGACTTCAAGATCCCGAGTCCGATAGCTGGAGAACCAAAAATCTATAAAACAGAGGAGCAATGTAACGAGTAAGCAATTTATGCTTAGTAAGTTTGAGCAAGGAATTCCAGCATGCACAAAGAATAGCACACATTTAGCTAAACGGAATATTTCATAATACGCAATTTACCGATATCAAACTTGCTTCACAACATTAATAACCCTTATGTACATACACAATAAACTAACTTGGCCGAAGGCCGGTAGCTCGTTTATCAACTGAGCGAACATTTATTGTAAGGGCTCGATTAAATTCAACACATACGTAACATATCCCCATATTGGGATGTTTTTCGAGTATTCGCTGGAATTTTACAGCAAGCTCATTCATTACCAAATCACGTACCTTCGGGATTTAACCGGATATAGCTCCTCGTTCAAATGCCTTCGGGACATAGCCCGGTTTTAGTAACTCACACAATGCCTTCGGGACATAACCCGGATTTAACAACTCGCACGAATGCCTTCGGGACTTAACCCGGATTTAACAACTCGCACGAATGCCTTCGGGACTTAACCCGGATTTAATAACTCGCACGAATGCCTTCGGGACTTAACCCGGATTTAATAACTCGCACGAATGCCTTCGGGACTTAACCCGGATTTAGTATCTCGCACAAAGGCCTTCGGATCTTAATCCGGATATATTCACTTAGCACAAAGCCTTCGGGACTTAGCCCGGACAGCATTCAATTAATCATGCACATCTAACAATAATTCATAGCACATTCATATTTCATTTTCGTTTACGAAACTCAAACACAAGGCACATATTGTCCTTGCACATTCGGCTCAATAGCCACACATAGAGCATGATTTAATCACATCGAAATTTAAGATCTCTTACTCAAGAACTTACCTCGGGTGTTGTCGAACGATTCCGCTAGCTATTCAACCACTTTTTCCTTCCCTTTATCGGTTTTATTTCCCCTTTGCTCTTGAGCTTGGCCTAGCTACATGCATGGCCGAATCTCTTCACCTTTCTTCTTCTTTCCTCCTTAAAATTTTTGGCCAAGGATGAACCAAAGGATGAGAAATTTTTTTCTTTGTTTTTCTTTCTAATTTAGGCTAAAATGGAGGTGAGAAAGGATGAACACAAACTTTTCTCCTTTCTTCTCTTGAGCTCACGGCAATGGGGGGAACAAACACCACACACACATTTTTTTTTCTTTTGTTTTCCATTTCTTTATTACCCATACTCCTTATTTTATTCTTCCACTAACAAAACATGTTTCATGACATGTTTTGCCCATCCTTCCTTGTCATGGCCGGCCACTACTCATTAGGGGGGGAAATTTGACATGCAAGTCCCCCCTTTGTCCACATGCACTAGTAGGTCCTCACACATTGACCTATCACATTTTAGAATTTTCTCACATAAGTCCTATTGACTAAATTCACATGAAATCAACCCAATTGAAGCTTGAAATTTTCACACATTCATAATTACATATTCTACACAATAAGTATCACATTCAAACATTTCGGTGACTCGGTTTAGCGGTCCCGAAACCACTTCCCGACTAGGGTCAACTTTGGGCTGTCACAACTCTCCCCCACTTAAGAAATTTTCGTCCCCGAAAATCTTACCGGTAAATAGGTTTGGGTATCGTTCTTTCATCGAGCTCTCGGTCTCCCAAGTAGCTTCCTCGATCCCGAGTTTGAGCCATAACACCTTTACTAGCGGAACTCTTTTGTTTCGCAACTCCTTCACTTCACTAGCTAGGATACGCATCGGTTCTTCTTCATAGCTCATGTCGACTTGAATTTCAACCTCTGATGGGCTAATTATATGCGATGGATCAGATCGATAGCGTCGAAGCATCGAAACATGAAAGACATCATGAATCTTTTCAAGCTCCGGGGGCAAAATCAATCTATACGCAACCGGACCAACTCGTTCAGAGATTTCGTACGGCCCAATGAATCTTGGGCTCAACTTGCCCTTACGGCCGAACCTGAGTATCTTTTTCCAAGGTGAAACCTTAAGGAACACTTTGTCTCCCACCTGATACTCGATGTCTTTTCGTTTCAAATCTGCGTACGATTTCTGACGATCCGTGGATACCTTCAGACTTTCACGGATTACCTTTACTTTCTGTTCAGCATCTCTAATCAAATCAACTCCGAAAATTTTGCTTTCACCGAGCTCGGTCCAAAACAATGGTGTACGGCATTTACGACCGTACAAAGCCTCATAAGGTGCCATCTTAATACTTGATTGAAAACTATTGTTGTAAGCGAATTCAATCAAAGGTAAATACCGTTCCCATGAACTACTGAACTCGAGGATGCAACATCTCAACATATCCTCAAGTATCTGAATTATCCGCTCGGATTGACCATCGGTTTGGGGGTGAAAAGCAGTGCTAAAATGCAACTTGGTACCCAGAGCTTCTTGCAATTTCTTCCAAAATCGTGAGGTGAATCTCGGATCTCTATCCGACACGATAGAAACAGGTACCCCGTGTAATCTCACAATTTGATAAACGTACAATTCAGCTAGTTTATCCAATGAAAAATCCGTACGTACGGGATGAAATGAGCCGACTTAGTCAGTCTATCAACAATAACCCATATCGCATCCTTCTTACTTGCTGACAAAGGCAGTCCGGACACAAAGTCCATTGTGACTCGATCCCATTTCCACTCGGGTATCATGATCGGCTGGAGTAATCCTGAAGACACTTGATGTTCCGCGTTCACTTGTTGACATATTAAACATCTCGAAACAAAGTCAGAGATGTCCCGTTTCATACCATGCCACCAAAATTGACGTTTCAAATCGTTGTACATTTTCGTACTCCCCGGGTGAATTGACATTCGGCTACAATGGGCTTCGTTCAGAATCATCGAAATGAGTTCCGAATTCCTTGGAACACACAAATGATTTCTGAACCTCAAACAATCATCATCATCAATTTGAAATTCCGATTCCTCGTTCGGAAAACACTTAGACCGTTTTGCAACCAATTCATCATCGACTTTCTGAGCTTCACGAATTTGGTGAGTCAATAATGGTTTAGCTTTTAATTCAGCTACTAACACACTGTCTGGTAAACAGACAAATGCACGTTCATCGCTCGTAAAGCAAACAATGACTTCCGGCTTAAGGCGTCCGCAACCACGTTAGTCTTTCCCGGGTGGTAATCAATGACAAGCTCATAATCTTTCAACAACTCAAGCCAACGTCTTTGTCGCAGATTCAAGTCTAGTTGAGTCATCAAATATTTGAGACTTTTGTGATCCGAAAATACATGGCACTTCTCACCAAACAGATAATGTCGCCATATTTTTAAAGCAAACACGATGGCAGCTAGTTCGAGATCATGGGTCGGATAATTCCTCTCGTGTGGCTTCAATTGTCTCGACGCATAGGCCACGACTCGACCTTCTTGCATCAATACGCGACCCAACCCAAGTAGGGATGCGTCACTATAAATGACAAACTCTTTACCTGATTCGGGTTGCACCAAAATTGGAGCTTCAGTCAAATGAGTTTTCAGTTGGTTGAAACTTTTCTGACATTTCTCCGTCCACTCGAACTTAACATCCTTTTGAAGTAGCTTCGTCATTGGTGTGGCTATCATCGAGAAACCTTTCACAAATCGTCGGTAATAACCGGCGAGCCCCAAAAAGCTCCGAACTTCAGTAATATTTCTCGGAGGTTTCCAGTCAAGTATGGCTGAAATTTTGTTCGGGTCAACTCGAATACCCGACGCGGATACCACATGACCCAAGAAGCTAACCTCTCCTAACCAGAACTCACACTTACTGAACTTAGCATATAACTGCTTATCCCGCAAAATTTGCAGCACTAGCCTCAGATGCTCAGCATGTTCGGTCTCATCTCTTGAATAGACCAAAATGTCATCAATGAACACAACTACGAACTGATCCGAATACGGTCTGAAGATCCGATTCATCAAATCCATAAATACGCAGGGGCATTAGTGAGCCCAAACGGCATCACTAAGAATTCGTAGTGACCATATCTCGTTCTGAAGGCAGTTTTGGGAATATCTGGATCTCGAATTCGCAACTGATAATAGCCCGATCTCAAATCTATTTTTGAGAACACTGAGGCTCCCTTCAGTTGGTCGAACAAATCATCGATGCGCGGCAACGGATATTTGTTCTTTATCGTCACTTTATTCAGCTGACGATAGTCAATGCACAACCTCATGGTTCCGTCCTTCTTTTTCACGAACAATACTGGTGCACCCCAAGGTGAGAAACTTGGTCGAGCGAAACCTCTCTCCGTCAGTTCTTGCAACTGAGCTTTCAACTCCTTTAACTCGGTTGGTGCCATACGATACGGAGCTATCGAAATCGGCGTAGTCCCAGGTACAAGCTCAAAACCAAACTCTACCTCCCGAACATGTGGTAAACCCGGTAATTCTTCCGGAAAAACATCCGGGTATTCACAAACCACCGGCACAGATTCGGGTTTCTTTTCTAATTCTTTGTCATCAAGCACATATGCAAGGTATGCTTCGCACCCTTTTCTTACATATTTCTGTGCCAACATTGCTGATATTACAGCTGGCATCCCCTCCAAGTCCTCAGACTCAATTCGGACTACTTCGTTATTTGCGCACCTCAAATCAATAGTCTTGCTCTTGCAATTCACAATCGCATCATGCGCAGTCAACCAATCCAACCCAAGGATAACATCAAATTCATCAAACGGCAAAAGCGTCAAGTCCGCTGGAAAATAGGAACCTCGAATTTTCCAGGGGACATTTCTTACACACTTTGTCGACAAGCACGTAACGACCCAAGGGATTTGACACCCGAATTACAAACTCAGTAGACTCAATAGATAAAGTCTTACTGGATGCTAAGGTTTCACATATGTAAGAATGGGTAGAACCGGGGTCAATCAAAGCAATTACATTAGTATCAAAGAGGGTGAATGTACCGGTAATAACATCAGGCGAAGAAGCATCCTCGCGGGCACGTATAGCATAAGCTCTAGCAGGCGCACGGGCTTCGGATCTGGTTATATCATCTCTAGATCCTCTCTGACCACCACCAGCATTGCCCATATTTCCAGATGGTCTACCTCGAGCAGTGGTAGCACCCGGTCTCCCACTCTGATTTGCATTCTGTCCCGACAACCTCGGGCAATCTTTAATGAAGTGGTCCACTGATCCGCATTTGTAACAGGAGCGGTCAGGAAATCTACAACTCCCCGAATGCCATTTACCGCAATATCGGCATTTCGTCCTGTCTCGACGTTCATTCCCAACACTGGCGACCGAAGTGCCTCGTGTACCCACAGGGGGTCGATCACGATCTCGTCCAAAAAGGCCCGAAGTGCCTCTAAACTGGCCTGCATCATCTCGAAATCTCTTCGATGTCTGTTGAAGAGACCTTCCCGAGGATGTTTTACGAAACTCTCCAGTTCCCTCATCAACTCTTTGCTTTTCTTTTCTAAGCTCTTCGGCTTTACAAGCTCGTTCAACAAGTACCACGAACTCTTGTATTTCAAGAACGCCAACGAACATTTTTATATCTTCATTCAGCCCATCCTCGAAGCGTTTACACATAACAGCTTCGGACGAAACACATTCCGAGCGTATTTGCTAAGTCTAACAAATTTTCGCTCGTAATCAGTAACCGACATGGAGTCTTGCTTAAGCTCAAGAAATTCCTTCCGTTTTTGATCAACAAATCTCTGACTGATATACTTTTTCCGAAACTCAGTTTGGAAAAACTCCCAAGTTACTTGCTCTCGGGGCACAATAGAAGTCAGAGTACTCCACCAATAGTAGGCAGAATCACGTAGCAAGGAGATAGCACACTTTAGGCATTCATCGGGTGTACAAGATAGCTCATCGAGTACCCGGATAGTGTTGTCCAGCCAAAATTCAGCTTGCTCGGCATCATCGCTATCCATAGCCTTAAATTCAGTAGCCCCATGTTTTCGGATTCTGTCAACTGGGGGCTTATGTGACCTTATTTGGTCCGTTACCGGCGGTATTGTAGGTGCGGGGGTAGTATTTGTCGGGAATGGAGGTTGTGGAACAGCCATATTAGTTCGAATGTATTGGTTAAACCAATCATTCATCACGCTATAGAATGCTTGTCTAGCTTCATCATTCTGATTACTAGCATTAGGTTGAGAGTTTGCCGGCACTGTCCCTTGTACGGGAGCAGGCGCTACACTCTCAAGATCATCAGCTACTCTCGGTCACGATCGGGATCCATTACTATAAATAAACACATTTACATTGTCGAAATCACCACACTATCAAGTAATCACATAAAATGGCATGTATAGCTAGACCCAAAACATTACGGTAGTCCTAGAATCGACTAAACCGTAGCTCTGATACCAATAAAATGTAACACCCCGAACCCGAGACCGACACCGGAGTCGGACACGAGATGTTAACAAACTTTGAAAAATTTTTCCAGACACTGCCCAGTCTGAGTACTAGTCGCTTCAAAAATCATATCTTGAGTTTCACAACTCAAAAATCAGTTTTGTGATTTTTCCCTGAAACTAGACTCATGTCCCCACCTATGGATTTTTTTCTAGAATTTTTGGTCGGGCCAATTAGTACAGTTTATTAGTCAAAGTCTCCCATGTTACAGGGGTCGACTACACTGACCTTTTCCCATTACGACTGGGATATCTCTCTGCACAGAGCTTCAATACTGATGCCGTTTGTTTCTATGGAAACTAGACTCAGAGAGGAATCCATACATATATGGTATGACCCCTAATTATCTCTGGTCAATTTATAGTGAATTTCCAAAGGCGGAACAGTGAATCCAGAAACTGTTCTGGCCCTGTTACACAAGAACCCGAATATCTCTTTCTGTACTGTTCCTATAATTGTTTCGTTACTTCCATATGAAAGTAGATTCATCAAGGTTCGATTACATAATTTATTCACTATTTAATTCCACTCCTACGAATTCTTGTGATTTTTCCAATCCACACCACTGCTGCTATCAGCTTCTGTTTTCAAAGTGAACCTTACCTAATTTGGGGTTTCATGGACCAACTAGGGCCTTGTCAACATAAGCCCACATATGATCATACTTAGCCATTCTAGTGGCTGATCATTTGCTCAACACTTCCATTCCAACATAGTTACATCATGAAACCATCTATACATTCATAAATACGAATGGTCTAATGCCATACTCCACTTCTACAAGCCATTTTCGCATGGCTGTACACTTATACATTTCATAAAGTACTCGAAAGACAACAATGGGTAGTCCTATACATGCCATAACAAAATTCAACCAAAATAGTACCCAAAGAGCCTTTGATAGTGTGGGCGACTTCGACTTCAAGATCCCGAGTCCGATAGCTGGAGAACCAAAAATCTATAAAACAGAGGAGCAATGTAACGAGTAAGCAATTTATGCTTAGTAAGTTTGAGCAAGGAATTCCAGCATGCAAAAGAATAGCACACATTTAGCTAAACGGAATATTTAATAATACGCAATTTACCGATATCAAACTTGCTTCACAACATTAATAACCCTTATGTACATACACAATAAACTAACTTGGCCGAAGGCCGGTAGCTCGTTTATCAACTGAGCGAACATTTATTGTAAGGGCTCGATTAAATTCAACACATACGTAACATATCCCCATATTGGGATGTTTTTCGAGTATTCGCTGGAATTTTACAGCAAGCTCATTCATTACCAAATCACGTACCTTCGGGATTTAACCGGATATAGCTCCTCGTTCAAATGCCTTCGGGACATAGCCCGGTTTTAGTAACTCACACAATGCCTTCGGGACATAACCCGGATTTAACAACTCGCACGAATGCCTTCGGGAAACCTTAACCCGGCCCGGATTTAACAACTCGCACGAATGCCTTCGGGACTTAACCCGGATTTAATAACTCGCACGAATGCCTTCGGGACTTAACCCGGATTTAATAACTCGCACGAATGCCTTCGGGACTTAACCCGGATTTAGTATCTCGCACAAAGGCCTTCGGATCTTAATCCGGATATATTCACTTAGCACAAAGCCTTCGGGACTTAGCCCGGACAGCATTCAATTAATCATGCACATCTAACAATAATTCATAGCACATTCATATTTCATTTTCGTTTACGAAACTCAAACACAAGGCACATATTGTCCTTGCACATTCGGCTCAATAGCCACACATAGAGCATGATTTAATCACATCGAAATTTAAGATCTCTTACTCAAGAACTTACCTCGGGTGTTGTCGAACGATTCCGCTAGCTATTCAACCACTTTTTCCTTCCCTTTATCGGTTTTATTTCCCCTTTGCTCTTGAGCTTGGCCTAGCTACATGCATGGCCGAATCTCTTCACCTTTCTTCTTCTTTCCTCCTTAAAATTTTTGGCCAAGGATGAACCAAAGGATGAGAAATTTTTTTCTTTGTTTTTCTTTCTAATTTAGGCTAAAATGGAGGTGAGAAAGGATGAACACAAACTTTTCTCCTTTCTTCTCTTGAGCTCACGGCAATGGGGGGACAAACACCACACACACATTTTTTTTTCTTTTGTTTTCCATTTCTTTATTACCCATACTCCTTATTTTATTCTTCCACTAACAAAACATGTTTCATGACATGTTTTGCCCATCCTTCCTTGTCATGGCCGGCCACTACTCATTAGGGGGGGGGGAATTTGACATGCAAGTCCCCCTTTGTCCACATGCACTAATAGGTCCTCACACATTGACCTATCACATTTTAAAATTTTCTCACATAAGTCCTATTGACTAAATTCACATGAAATCAACCAAATTGAAGCTTGAAATTTTCACACATTCTTAATTACATATTCTAGACAATAAGTATCACATTCAAACATTTCGGTGACTCGGTTTAGCGGTCCCGAAACCACTTCCCGACTAGGGTCAACTTTGGGCTGTCACATTGCCCATGTCTATAGGCTTTTTAGATATTTTACCTGGGTTCCTTCTGTATGATTGTGACTCTATGTCTAGACTCGACTACAAGTGTCTATCAAATAGTTGCTCATTTCATTTAATTTTAATCCAACCAATCGAACCCTTTCGAAAATAGAATCAGTTTATAAGTATGCGAGCAGTCTTCTATATCTAGAGATCGTTAGCATTTTAATTAGCAAATAAGAATAATCAAATGAAAAAATAAAGTAAATTAGATATATATTGCATCCATAACAATAGTTTAAGGTTTCATCGAAAATAATCCCAACCCTATGAGACTTAGCTTATAGGTTGGGAAATAAAATTCCAAACCAAAATATCATCTGACATTGTGTTCAACTACTTCAATTCAATATTTTGAAGGGACACTAATGGAAATAACGAAAGAAATTTTGGACATAGCTTTCGCTTGTCCAGTCCACACTTCAGCGGCACAGTGTCCTATGATGGCTGAAAAGGACTGCCTTTGACTTCCTTTCCTTTGCGCAACCAAACCCTTATTCACGCCTAAGGATCTCTCCCACTTTTTTTTGTTCTCCATTTGTGAGGTTCCCTTCTTCAAATTTTATAGATAGATTAGGCTAAGGTCGACTAACAGCTCATGATTATCTTCTCCGCCTCCAAGTTTGAATTTGAGCTGGGATTGTTGCGCGAAAAATGTTGACTTGGTCTTCTTGGCATTGCCATAGCATCCGTCCTAACAAACTGTCTGCACTTTACCCTGACAAAACGTCACTCATTTATTTCCTCGTTCCAAAACCAGTTCCTGCCACACGAACACACAAAAAACTCCACCATAAGCGATTAAAAGCACCTAATTCCAAAATAGTCCAAGTCCTAATACAATATTAAAAATGTTAACTAAAATGTCCTAAAATGTAGCAAAATGTACTTAAGTACAAGCAATTAGCTAGGTGTAAATGTACTTAAGTACATGAAATATAACTCTTCTAAAGAGTTATGACACCCCCAAACCTGAGTTATTGCTTGTCCTTAAGAAAAATACACCAAAATGCATGAATGTACCCATTCTGCCTTAGCAAAAAAGAAAGAACCTTCTTGTACTGCCTAGCTATTTGAAAAAAAATTTATACCTCCGTTCTTAGCAATATTCTCTTTTCCTAAAACTAATTCGAGTGTCAAAGGTTTGTTCAGTAAAGGCAATGCAAAACTTTCTGCCTAAAAACAAAATTTCCTAAATGCCCATACATTCTTTCTTTCGTCGTATAGCAAATATCTTTTTATTCACTTAGTTCATTTGTTACCTAAACAAAAGTCACTTGCTTTAAGCCCATATCAAAATATATTATTCACATTTTCATATATTTAATTTCCTTTTTTTTCTTTTCTTTATTTTATTTTCCTTTATTTTCCTTTTTTTAATGGAAACCATATTAGGGTTTTTAGTCATGTCACAAAAAATGTTTTTGATTGGAAAATCATGATGGAGCATACACCGAATTGCTGAGTACCTCATAATGTCACAATTTAAACCAAAAGTCACTCATGAAGCTAAGGCCTTTAACTAAAAAAATGGATGGAGCATACAACTACCTCCTTAGCTACTCAGTCCTTTGCTACAGCGGAATGCCCTTAAAATTATATCACACACTCTTACTTAGACCCTTCTTTATAATTAACATCACGATGGAACAGACAAAGTGATGCTGACCTACTTAGCAACTCTAAGCATTGGAGTCCATACTTATTTAAACAAAATGCCATAGCAATTTAACTAATGTTTGGTTTCAAAAATCCCTAAGGGCATTAAAAGATACTTACTATATTTCAAAAAACAAAACAAAGTATAGGGCATCCTATTTTTAGAAATAAATTTCCAAGCAACTTAGCCTAAGCTAACTTTACCCAATCCATTGTTACTTATTCTAGGTATATCGAAAATAAAAAATTTAAGCTCATCATTGAACATCAAAAAGGAAAACTATACTTGTTATAGACAAAGTAGTATTTCAATAGTTATTATACCATGGAAAAATATCCTATATACCAAAATGAACATACTAAATATAAAATGCAACCTGGATGCACAATACACCCCCAAACCTAAGGGATTCATTATCCTCAATGCATGTAAAATCATGAACAGTATATAACAAGTATGAATATGCACACAAATGATAAAAAAAATTATGCAATGAATGAGAAAAACAAATAAAAACTAAACTTTCTTGGACTAGAATGTTGGCACTTCATTCAATTCTTCTTTAAAGACTTGCAAGCACTGACTTTGTATCGCATCTTCCTTTCCCATAGGTCAACTTCCTCACCTTCTTTGTCGGTCTCCATTAGTACATCGATCAGTTCATTGATTGGTTGATCTTGTGCAGTCTTGCCAGTGGGTGAAGATGTCGGTACATGAGTTTTACCTTTTTTAGTGGCAGTAGTTGATATAGTGGTAGGGACATTTGTTTTTTCTTTTCCTTCTTCTACATCCTTCTCCAGTTTGGCAAAGTTTGACTTTTCTAACTCCTCTTTAGCAACTTTTCCTTTATATGCAGTGGCTCCTTTAGTCACAGAGTCGGTTCTGGCAATGGATGGAGCTTGCTCTTCTCTGCACTCATTAGTTGAGAGAAAACTAATAAGGAAACTAGGAAATTCTGGCATAGGTCTCGAAAATTTTTCTAGAGGGATCTTCTTAATGTTGAATCCCTATATTTTACATACGACCAGTATCGAGCCTGGCGTTCATTGCTTTGCTCCAACTCTTCCATCATCTGGTATTGCTACACCTCAAATAGAGACAACCTCTATTATAACTACTTTAGAGAAGTCAAGATTTTCTGATCATGAGAGGCGGGAGATGTTGTTATGGGAACAAGTATGGAAGGGAAAGCTTGACTCTACTGGGATGTTGCAGCAAACTTAGTTCCTCTTAGTGTGGCAAAAATTTCTCACGTTATCCTACCCTTATTGGGGGTAACGTCCTCAGCATCAACTATGGACCTCTTAGAAGATAATCTTCCTTACATTTATTTGTCTTCCCTGTAAAATAGAATGCAACAACAATATTCTTTCTTTCGAAACAGTCATGTTATGCATAGACAACATAAGACGACTCCTTAAAAAGTGGTTCCACACCTACCTAATTGTTTTTAATACATCTATTTAAATCGTGTAACACTCTTGGCTTGAAATAATCCATTGTGTTTCTTCAATGTATAAATCTTCCAATACTTTTGCCAACCCCTCCGATGTAATATTCTCAGCAAATTCAAAATGCTCATCTCTAACCTCCTTGATATCGAATTGGGCATTAATATGGTCTTCATCGAATGGTACAGATTTACCCCTCACAAAAATGAAAGAAGAATTTAGGGAATTTACATGAGCATAAAACTCTCTTACCACTTTACCCACAACATCCCCTGGGTGTAGACAAAATCTACTCCAATTGTGCATTTCAACAATATAGGATATTAATTCATCATACCCCATGTGGGGTTCATCCTTCAATAAAAATCCCTGTTAATAGCAAAATGACCACTTTAGAATATTAGTTGAATACCTGATGGGTGTCGATTCCACCAATATAATCCTACGCCTAATTTGCAAATTTAAGCAGTATAGGGAGTAGGGTCGATCCCACAGAGACTGGGTTTACTGTAAATTGTTGCTCTCTTGACCAGATTTATGTTGCGGCAGTTATCCTGCCCAAGAAGTTCGGAGGGATAAAATTTGAAACCTGAAATAAATAAATAAAATGCGTAAAAAGTAAAAGCTGAAGACAAAATAATAAAAACAGTTAAATAAATTTGAAGGGAAATTAATTAAACTTAGCCCAGCTGCAGGCACAGGTTTTTCCTCGTCTTTGAACCGATCATCGAGATTAGATGAACTCCTCTTTTCCAATAATCTAGTTATAGCTACCAAGGACGCCTCGGACACCAACTCTTCCTTGTGTAAATTAGTTATGGAACGTCCAGTAACTAACCCTTACCGATCGAACAACCAACGAAACATTCGTGATTTAGAACTCTGGCAGCTTTGTGTTCTAGAAGAGCCTAGCTCGAACCAATGCCCTTAACCATGTGGGACATTTAAATTTGGTTACTACTTCCCTTGACGGAACCAAACAACAATCCCACTTGCCACGCCAATGTGTTCACAAAAAACCGATTAGACAATCGATTCTTTCGGAATTCCAATTGTACGTCTAACCACACTAACTCAAACGACGTCTTTTTTTACTTATTGTTGATTTGACTTTGTGAGTTGACAAAATCATACTCTTAATCCGGAGAAATAATAAGTACTAGAATTTAGGAGTTAAATTGCTCAGGTTCGTAACTCACGGTCTTGACAAGGCTAACTCCGACCTAAAGCTGAAATGGATTTAGTTGATTGAGGTCCGTGGCATGTTGGTATTGGGCATAACTAGAGAAGGTTAAATAAATGAAAAAGAAATGAAAGTAGGTGGGTGTGGGTGACGCAAGGTTTGATGCTGTATTTCCAAAGCTGAAAATAAATGGAAAAATATGAGGAACTTATGACAGAAAATAAATTTGCAAGGAAAGAAAGATTGTATTCAAGAGATGAAAAAGGCTTGATTGAAAACTTGATGAAAGACTTGATTAATGAATTGATTGAATGAATGAACATAGTAGGCTCTATTTATACTAGTGGCTTTGCCAAATTAAGAGCCACTAACCATAGAAAATCAAGGAAATAAAATATTACACGATATAAAAATCCCTACATAATCTCTGTGACAGCCCAAAATTGACCCTAGTCGGGAAGTGGTTTCGGGACCGCTAAACCGAGTCACCGAAATGTTTGAATGTGATATTTATTGTCTAGAATATGTAATTATGAATGTGTGAAAATTTCAAGCTTCGATTTAGTCGATTGCATGTGAATTTAGTCAATAGGACTTATGTGCGACATTTTTGAAATGTGATAGGTCGAAGCATAAGGACCTATTAGAGCATGAAATAAAAAGGGGGGACTTGCATGTCAAATTCCCCCCCTAACTAGTAGTGGCCGGCCATGACAAGCATGGTAGACCAAGTGTGATGGGCAAGACATGTCATAGGCATGTTGTGTTGGTGCATCATGGGTGGAAAAAAATAAAATAAGGAGCATGGGCATAAAATAATGAAAGGGAATATGATGAAAACAAAAAAAAAGTGTGTAGTTGTCCCCCCCCCATTGCCGTGAGTTAAAGAAAAGAAAAGAGAAAATTTTGTTCATCCTTTTTCATCTTCATTTGGCCAAAAATTCAAAGGAAGGAGGAAGGAGTTCTTGCTTCATGTTTGGTTTGGAAGAGGATTAGGAGGAGGTTTGGCCATACTTGTATCTAGATCAAGGTATGTTTGAGGTTGTGCCTTGAGATTCATGCATGTTTTTAGTTGCTAGCTTGAGTTCTAATTAGCCCATGGTTCAAATCTTTGCTATGTAATGGGGATGATATTCGGCCTAGGTAGATTTTGTGTTAATGCCATTGCATGCTAAATATGAAGCTTGTTAATGATGCATGTGATGGTGGATTGATGATTCTTGAATCTTCTTTTTAGCATTTTTGAGTGAGCACATATGTGCATTGGTTGCTAGATGGAGAAGAATCGGCTAGCAAGTTGTGTGCTAAGGCCGAATATAATTTTTGTATATTAATGAGTAATGCATGTGTTAAATTGATGGAAAGGGAGAGGATGCTTTACTAGTGTATATATGTGTGTATTAGCCAAGTTTTGAACTTGAAACAAAAGGGTGTTTAGTCAATACAAGTGACCATACTTGTAGAATGTATTAAGTGTTGAAATCGGCCCCAACATAGACATGCATATTCGGCCATAGGAAGGAGATTGGTGTTGCATGTATTCGGTTAGAGGCAAGCATATTGATGCTTTTGTCTTGGCTTAGAAAATTCGGCCAAGGGGGAAAAATTAGCTAAAATGTTGAGTTTGATTCATGATTCCGTACATATGTGACTTTAATGTCTAATGTATAAAAATGGGCTAAGTGCCTTGTGTTCCTCTTTCCGATGCTCAAATGATTAAATCAATTTATTTGTTTAATTAAGCTCAAGAGCAAAGGGGAACTAAATCCGATAAAGGGAAGGAAAAAGTGGTCGAATAGCTATCGGAATCGTTCGACAACACCCGAGGTAAGTTCTTGAGTAAAAGAGCTTAAATTATGATTTGATTAGATCATGTTTTAAGCAAACCAAAATCATGCTCTTTGTGTGGCTATTGAGCCGAAATTGCAAGAATGATAAATGTCTTGTGTTTGAGTTTTACTAACGAAAACGAAATACGAATGTGCCATGATTTATTGTTAAATGTGCATGGTTATTTGAATGATGTCCGGGCTAAGTCCTGAAGGCTTTGTGCTAAGTGACCATATCCGGACTAAGATCCGAAGGCATTTGTGCGAGATACTAATTCCGGGCTAAGCCCGAAGGCATTTGTGCGAGTTACTAAATCCGGGTTAAGTCCCGAAGGCAATTGTGCGAGTTACTATAACCGGGCTATGTCCCGAAGGCATTTGAACGAGTAGCTATATCCGGTTAAATTCCGAAGGTACGTGATTTGGGAATGAATGATCTTGCTGTAAAAATTTCAGTAAATACTCTAGAAACATCCCAACATTGAGGTATGTTTCGTATGTGCTTGAATTTAGTTGAGCCCTTACAAATAAGTATTCGCTCAGTTGATAAACGAGCTACCGGCCTTTGGCTAAGTTGATCTTTTGTGTATGTACATAAGGGTTGGTAATGAGAAGCAAGTATTATATCGAAAATTTGTGCATATGAAATTATTCGTTTAGCTATATGAATGCTATACTTTTGCTGTGCTGGAATTCCTTGCTCAAAACTTACTAAGCATAAATTGCTTACTCCGTTTCTTTGATCCTCTATTTTATAGATTTTGGTGTCCAGCTATCGGACTCGGGATTTTGAAGTCGAAGTCGCCCACACTATCAAAGCCCCCCTTTTGGTACAATTTTGGTTGAACTTCGAAATGGCATGTATAGGACTACCCGTTTGTTGTGGGTCATGGACCCTTTGGACTTGTATAATTTTGGATAGCCATGCGAAAATGGCTTATATATGTTTGAGTGTAATGTTATAATCATTTGGTATGGATATGGTTATTGAGAGGTGTGGATAGGCTTGACAAGGATTGGCCATGGGAATGGTTAATCACTATCATAAATTGTGCTACTTATGCAAAAAGGGCTAGTTGAATCATGGAAACTATGAAATAGGTAAAGTCTACCTTAAAGGCAGATGCTGACAGCAGCAGTGATGTAGATTTGGAAATTCACTAAAAATAGTAGGAATGGAATTAAATAGTGAATAAATTATGTAAACGAACCTTGATGAATCTATTTTCATAGGAAAGTAACAAAACAATCATACGGACAGTATGTTAGGAGATATTCAGGTTCTTGTGAGACAGGGCCAGAACGGTTTCTGGATTTCCTGTTCCGACTTTGGAAATTTATTATAAATTAACCAGAGATAATTAGGAGTCAAGCCATATATTTATAGATTCCCCTCTGAGTCTATTTTCTATAGAAACAAACGGCATTAGTATTGAAGCCCTGTACAGGGAGATATCCAAGTCGTAATGTGCAAAGGTCAGGGTAGTCGATCCCTGTAACATGGGAGACTTTGACTAATAAACTGTACTAATTGGCCCAACAAAAAATTCTAGAAAAAAATATGTGGATGGAAATTTGAGTCTAGTTTCAGGGAAAATTTACGGAACTGGATTCCGAGTTTCTGAACTCAAGATATGATTTTTAAAGCGACTATTACACAGATTGGCAGTGTCTGGAAAATTTTTAAAGTTTGTTAACACCTCGTGTTCGACTCCGGTGACGGTCTCGGGTTCGGGGTGTTACAATCTCCCACTAAGTCAACATAGAATTTCAGCTAATTACATCATGGAAAAATTCTTTTTTGGCCCGCCTTCTTTGCTCCTTTCTTCAATCTAGCCCAATTGCCTCTCCTTTTTCTCTTTTGACCCCAAATTGTACACCTGTATAAAATTCAAGTTAAACATGGATAAATCAGTGGTACATTCTCGTAAATTGACCAATTAAATTACATAAAATATGTATTGTTAGCATTTAATCAAATCCCCCTACTTAGTTCATGCTAGTCCTCGAGCATTATGCATTTATCTACAAAAGGAAAAATTTCCCCCATAATAGGACTTGACCCCATGGTTTACACAATTCAAAAATTTAATCCTAGCACATTAACATTTCAAATTACCTAGCCTAAGAAGTAAGTAAATATATTTCAGAATTTATTAGAGCTTGATAGACTTACCCTTCATTTTATAATTTTTGTAGTTAGGACATTTTCAAATTTTTTTAAGCCGAGACATGATGACAACCCAAGCACAATGTTCCGGCTACTTGATTCGGATGTCTCTAAGTGGGATATTTCACCCTACTCGTGATAGCATGTTAGCGGAGTGAGTGCAACAAATTGGACAGCCACACGAACCTTTTTACGCGAGATGTGATGACAACCCAAGCACCACGTTCTGGTTACTCAATCCGATGTACAACCCCAATTTTTCACTCTTACTATTCGTATCAGATGAGTATTATTATTTATTCATTTATTCTTTTTTCACTTTTTTTTAAGAAGAGAAGGCAGAAAATTGACATGTGATATAAGGTAGGCAATCAAGCAAACTCATAATTCCTAAAAATTTCTTACCCATTAAATCTAGGTTATTGAAAAGTTTTGTGTGTAAAGAACTAAATAGCTAAATAGGTCAAACCATAAGTGTACCATCCCAATTTATCAAAAGAAAAATTTTACCTATCACGAAAAACATGCAAAAACAGTGACAACAGATAAGCAACTTATAACCAATTTATGTTTCCCTCCGCCTACTTATTTTACATTGTCCCAATGTAATTTAAAGAATAAAAAGCAAAGATAAGTAGGGAAAAGAGAGAAAAAAGAAACTCCCCATGTATTTCAACGTCGTGGAGGGTGATCTCGTAGGTGTGTGAGAATGTTTGTCACTAAGGGGCGTAAAGAGTCGAGTCCTTCCTTGGTTTGGGTTAATCGAGTTTCGACAGACATGGGGGGCTTCAACTTCGTCTTAGAAGGTCTACCTGTAAAATAAAATAAAAGGAATAAAAATAAAATAAAATGTGTAATTTTTATTTCTCGAATTTATTAGCTAAGCTATAAACTCGAGAAATAAATTATTAAAAACCAAGATTACGAGGTTTAGTAAAATAGTCATTATAAATGCACCAGGTAAGTTCCCAGGAAAGAGAGGTGAGTCATAATGGACATTCTTAAGTACCAAGTCTTTCCTTAGACAGAACTGATCATCGACATGCATTTTCATTTTCCGTTTTACCAAAAATTTTATTTGCATAAAGGGAAAAATTTGGGTTGCATCCCAACAGTGCTTTGTTTAACGTCGTTAGCTCAACGACATGTTATTCAAATTCTTTATTCTTTTTAATAGACTGCAAAGTGGTTGCGCTATCTTCAAGAATTCTTTTATGAATTGCCTGTAAAATCCTTACACCGTGAAGTCATCCATGAAGACTTTAATGATTTTCTTGACATAATAGGAGAATATGCTCAACATGCATCTCTGGAAAGTGGCCGGGGCATTACAGAGTCCAAACGGTATTCGTCTATACGCAAATGTTCTGAAGGGGAACATGAATGTTGTTTGTCTTGATCCTTAGGTGCCACCGAAATTTGGAAAAATCCCGAGTACCCATCGAGACAACAATAATGGGTCTTACCAGCTAATCGCTCGAGCATTTGATCGATGAAGGGAAGTGGAAAATGGTCTTTTCGTGTAGCTTCGTTCAACTTCCTGTAATCGATGCAAGCCCTCCATCCATTCTGGAATCGGGTAGGGACCAGCTCTCCTGATGAGTTTTTCACAACTGTCACGCCAGTTTTCTTAGGCACAACATGAACCGGGCTAACCCAATCACTGTCAAAAATCGGGTATATCATTCCAACGTCTAATAGTTTCTGGATTTCCTTCTTTACTTCCTCCATCATGGGTGGATTAAGGCGTTTTTGAGCATCTCTCTTTGGTTTCGTGTTACCTTCGATAGAAATTTTGTTCATACAAGTGGATGGACTTAGCCCTTTTATGTCAGCTATCGTCCAACCAATAGCTTCCTTATAATCCCTCAGAACTCGAACTAGACTTTCCTCATCGTCTTTGGTTAGTTTGTTTGACACTATCACCGGTAAAGTGTCTTTCTCTCCCAAAAAGACGTACTTAAGGTGGTCCGGCAATGCTTTAAGCTCCAAGATTGGTGGCTGCAAAATCGAAGGCAACATTTTAGTTTGGAAAGGTAAGAGTTCAAATTGGTTCCTCGATTCATCAACAATGGTTGCGTCTCCAAGTGTTTGAAAATTTCTCGCAACGGATCTCCTGTAATTAATAATTCCTCGAGACAACTTAAAACATCCATGTTAATTGTAACACCCCGAACCCGAGACCGACACCGGAGTCGGACACGAGATGTTAACAAACTTTGAAAAATTTTTCCAGACACTGCCCAGTCTGAGTACTAGTCGCTTCAAAAATCATATCTTGAGTTCCACAACTCGAAAATCAGTTTTGTGATTTTTCCCTGAAACTAGACTCATGTCCCAACCTATGTATTTTTTTCTACAATTTTTGGTCGGGCCAATTAGTACAGTTTATTAGTCAAAGTCTCCCATGTTACAGGGGTCGACTACACTGACCTTTTCCCATTACGACTTGTATATCTCTCTGCACAGAGCTTCAATACTGATGCCGTTTGTTTCTATGGAAACTAGACTCAGAGAGGAATCTGTACATATATGTACGACCCCTAATTATCTCTGGTTAATTTATATTGAATTCCAAAGTCGGAGCAGGGAATCCAGAAACCGTTCTGGCCCTGTCCCACAAAAATCTGATTATCTCTTAATATACTGCCCATATGATCTTTTCGTTACTTCCTCATGAAAACAGACTCATCGAGCTTCGATTACATAATTTATTCATCAATTAATTCCACTCCTACTATTTTTAGTGATTTTTCAATCTCATGACACTGCTGCTGCCAGCATCTGTTACGAAAGTAACTAGGTCCATTTCATGCCTACCCTTGATCCAACTCAATCGAACATTCGTGCCATCTTCGCATGGCTAAAGTTTACATGCCAAAGTTCAAACACAACGTAATAGCTTATACATGCCAAAATGTTCTTCTAAGCCAACTAAGAAGAAAGTACCAAAACTTGCTATCCGGTGTGATGACTTCGACGACGGCCTGACCCCGCAAAAATAGATGAGTCCAAGCAACCTATAATGGGTGACAAGGAAACACCGAGTGAGTTTATAACTCAGTAAGTCATAAGCAATGCACTACCATCCATCAATAACATTATCACAAGAGGAAACAAAATGGAACGAGACAATTTACTCCATCCATACCGAACCATACCATAGTTCCTCCAACCTATCGATTCAATTCATATCAATTCATGCATTCACAATCCATATACTCATCAATAGGACATTGAAGCATTTCATAAATCAATTTATTTTCGTTACAATCAAACGACTAAACGGCCTTTCACCCATCCTACGATAAATTTTATGTACGTGACTTCAAGTATAGTTGTCACATAGGTTCAACTTACCGAGCTCAACACCAAGTATAAGCATAGCACCTATTAGCCATGTACTCAAGACACTTACCCGATCCGCTGTCCGCGATCGACTCAATAGTGTCGCACACATAGTGTCCATAATGATTCACGAATGTATATTGAGCCCGCACACTCAGTGCTATATAATCAACTCGCACACTTAGTGCTACGTAATCAAATCGCACACTTAGTGCTACATAGTCAAACTCGCACACTTAGTGCCGCATGGTCAATTCGCACACTTAGTGCATCATATTCATTTCGCACACTTAGTGCAACATAGTCAAATCGCACACTTATGCTGTACAATTTAATCCGCGCACTAGCGCCAATCTCATGGTCATAACTGGTTATACCCGCACGTTTAGTGCCGAGATCAACAACTCAGTACATCTTACCTCTTTTCTTTTCATTCAACATTTCATCATCACATACGTACATGCATATATATATATGTATATTTATTCATTCCATTCAGCATCATACATAAACATTATGACCATTTGAAACAATACCAACTACATGCTTAATGACTTACCTCGTGTTGGGTAAGACGGTTCCAACTCGGCTACTCGATAACCTTTTCTTTGCCTTTGCTCGATTCACCTCCTTTAACTCCTTGAGCTAAATCAATAATTTAACTAGTTTAACCACCTTGCTAAATATTTACAATCCAATTTCACATGTATATGTATGTTAGTATATTCGGCTAATAACCTCATGCAACTACCATATCATCAAAAATCTAATCACACATGCACATGCATTAGGTAAGTTACCTTTGCTAATTTTAAACCCAACATCACACAAGCTCTCAAGAGATGGCCGAATGCTTCTTTTGTTACCCAACTAATCATTCGACAATTCCATCCCCTTTACCACCCTTTTATGCCTAATTATCTAAATCAAGATAAGATCATCAACATGCCTAACCATAGCCGAATGTGCAACATTAATCTATCACCTCTATCTCTTAAATACTATCAAGTTCATTTATTCTAATTTCTTAAGTTCAACATTCTTATGCCCATTATAGCCACTCCCATAATCTAAATTTAAAAATCGGCAACACCCACATTTCAACTATCTTAGCGAATACTCCTCAACACTTAGACTAAAGTATGCACATTAAACTTAATACAACTTTCATTATTCCTTTCATGTTTCGGTCAATTATTCAAATTACCTCATAACATGAACATTCTTTTCAACTAATCTAGCATGACTCATTCGGCCTTAACCAAGAACCACTTTTCATACAAGGACAAAAATAAATCAAATGAACCTCTCATTTAAACCCCTTTCTATCTTCTACTTACTCAATAATACATGTTTCTTAGTTCATATTCATCTATAACCATTTCAAATCACATACTACAAAACATCATCACTTTGGCATATAAGAACATAACCAAAGGTTTCTTGCAACACAACTCAAAAATCAACACATGGGTCATGTTATGAGCATCAAAACAACTCAACTTCACAAAAAAAATGCCAAAAGAACCACATGATATCATACCTTAATCTATAAACTCACTTGGCCGAATGTCCTAGCTTCCATTTTTTTCTTTCTTTTCCTTATGGTTTCGGCAAGATGATAGAAAAGATGATGGAACTTTGTTTTTATCACCACTTTCTAATATAAATTTATTATACATAATTCCCACCAAATATAAAAAAATGGAGACAAGGAACACCATAATGCATGCGTGTGTTGGCCGGCCATTCACATTCAAAAAATGGTCTATTTGACATGCAAGTCCACTCTTTTTGGTACATGCACTAATAGACCATTTTAAATGGACTATCATATTTTCTCCATGTCTCAAATCGATCCCTATTAACAATTTTCTCATGCAATTGGTAAAATTAGGGAATGAAACTTCCACATACTCATGTTCACACATAATAAGCACAGAATATAGCAATAATTAGTATTACGACTCGGTCTTGTGGTCCCGAAACCATTTTCCGACTAGGTCACATTAGGGCTGTCACAACTCTCCCCCACTAAGAAATTTTCGTCCTCGAAAAGCTTACCAGTAAATAGTTTGGTATCGTTCTTCATCGAACTCTCGGTTTCCCAAGTAGCTTCCTCAATCCCGTGTTTGAGCCATAACACCTTTACTAACGGAACCTTTTTGTTCCGCAACTCCTTCACTTCACGAGCTAGGATACGCATCGGCTCTTCTTCATAACTCATATCAGCCTGAATTTCAACCTCCGACGGACTAATTATGTGCGAAGGATCAGATCTATAGCGCCGAAGCATCGAAACATGAAAGACATCGTGCATCCTTTCAAGTTCAGGGGCAAAATCAATCTATATGCAACCGGCCCCACTCGTTCGGAAATTTCGTACGGCCCAATGAATCTCGGGCTCAACTTGCCTTTACGGCCAATCTGAGTACCTTCTTCCAAGGTGACACTTAAGAAACACTTTATCTCCCACCTGATATCACGTCCTTTCGTTTTAAATCCGCATACGATTTGACGATCTTGGCACCTTCAGACTTCGCGGATACCTTACTTTGTTCGGCATCTTTAATCAAATCAACTCCGAAAATTTACTTTCACGAGCTCGGTCCAAACAATGGCGTACGGCATTACGACCGTACAAAGCCTCATAAGGTGCCATCTTAATACTGATGAAAACTATTGTTGTAGCGAATTCAATCAAAGGTAAATACCGTTCCATGAACTACTGAACTCGAGGATGCAACATCTCAAATGTCCTCAAGTATCTGAATTATCGCTCGGATTGACCATCGGTTTGGGGGTGAAAAGCGTGCTAAAATGCAGCTTGGTACCCAAAGCTTCTTGCAATTTCTCCAAAATCGTGAGGTAAATCTCGGATCTCTATCGACACGATAGAAATAGGTACTCCATGTAATCTCACAATCTGAGAGACATACATTCGGCTAGTTATCCAATGAAAGATCCGTACGCACGGGGATAAAGTGAGCCGACTTAGTCAGCCTATCAACAACAACCCAAATCGCATCCTTCTTACTTGCGGACAATGGCAGTCCGGACACAAAGTCCATTGTGACTCGGTCCCATTTCCACTCGGGTATCATGATCGGCTGAAGTAACCCTGAAGGCACTTGATGTTCCGCTTTCACTTGTTGACATATTAAACATCTCGAAACAAGTCGGAGATGTCTCGTTCATACCATGCCACCAAAACTGACGTTTCAAGTCGTTGTACATTTTCGTGCTCCCCGGGTGAATTGACATTCGGCTACAATAGGCTTCGTTCAGAATCATCGGAATGAGTCCGAATTCCTTGGAACACACAAACGACTTTTAAACCTCAAACAACCATCATCATCAATCTGAAACTTCGATTCCTTGTTCGGACACACTCAGCTCGTTTTGCAACCAATTCATCATCGACTTTCTGAGCTTCACGAATTTGATGAGTCAATAATGGTCTGGCTTTTAATTCAGCTACTAACACATTGTCAGTAGAACAGACAAGTGACATTCATCGCTCGCAAAGCAAACGGTGATTTCCGGCTTAAGGCGTCCGCAACCACATAGCCTTTCCCGGGTGGTAATCAATGACAAGCTCGAAATCTTTCAACAACTCAAGCCAACGTCTTTGTCGCAGATCAAGTCCGTGAGTCATCAAATATTTGAGACTTTTGTGATCCGAAAACACATGGCACTTCTCACCAAACAAATAATGTCGCCATATTCAATGCAAACACAATGGCGGCTAGTTCGAGATCATGGGTCGGATAATTTCTCTCGTGGGCTTCAATTGTCTCGACGCATAGGCCACAACTCGACCTTCTTACATCAATACGCAACCCAACCAAGTAGGATGCATCACTATAAATGACAAACTCTTTACCGATTCGGGTTGCACCAAAATGGAGCTTCAGTCAAATGAGTTTCAGTGATCGAAGCTTTTCTGACATTTCTCCGTCATTCGACATCAAACCCATTGGTGTGGCCATCATCGAGAAACCTTTGACCAAATCGTCTGTAATAACCGGTGAGTCCTAGAAAGCTCCGGACTTCCGGTAACATTTCTCGGAGGCTTCTAGTTAAGTATGGCTGAAATTTTGCTCGGGTCAACTCGAATACCCGATGCGGATACCACATGACCCAAGAAGCTAACCTCTCTTAACCAGAACTCACACTTACTGAACTTAGCATATTAAATGCTTATCCCACAAAATTTGTAAACACTAGCCTCAGTATGCTCAGGATGTTCGGTCTCATCTCTTGAATAGACCAAGATGTCATCAATGAACACAACTACGAACCGATCCAAATATTGGTCTGAAGATCCGATTCATCAAATCCATAAACACCGCAGGGGCATTAGTGAGCCCAAACGGCATCACTAAGAACTCGTAGTGACCGTACCTCGTTCTGAAAGCAGTTTTGGGTACGTCTGAATCCGAATCCGCAACTGTAATAACCCGATCTCAATCTATCTTTGAAAAACACCATGCTCCCTTTAATTGATCGAACAGATCATCAATACGCGGTAACGGATACTTATTCTTTATCGTCACTTTATTCAGTTTGACGATAGTCCAATGCACAAACCTCATGGTTCCCGTCCTTTCTTTTTCACGAACAATACTGGTGCCACGCCCAAGGTGAGAAACTCTGTCGCGAGCGAAACCTCTATCCGGTCAATTCTTGCAACTGAGCTTTCAACTCTTTTAACTCGGTTAGTGCCATACGATACGGAGCGATCGGAAATTGGCGTAGTTCCAGTACAAGCTCAATGCCAAAACTCTACCTCCCCGAACAGGTGGCAAACCCGGTAACTCTTCAGGAAAAACATCCGCGGTATTCACAGACCACCGGCACCGATTCGGTTTCTTTTTCTAACTCCTTGTCATCAAGTCATACGCGAGGTATGCTTCGCACCCTTTCCTACATACTTTCTG